>NW_027510941.1:0-29735 GCF_048772815.1 Callospermophilus lateralis
GGTCGGATGAAAAAAAATTTGCCGAGTATTCAGAAAACCAGTAGAATTTTGGAAGCTTGGAACACCTTTCCAATGAATGTGTTTTACGCAGTCTTTGCTTGTGGCTATTTCAAGAGGAAACAAACCACAAAGACAGAACTTTGAACTACTTTATTTTGTCAAGTTTCAAGGAGCTAGCACAAACCGTGTTTGATTTAGACTTAAAAAACACATCTGTCTGTATAGGAGGAAATAGAGTGAAACCTAAAAATTCAATCTGTTACTGGGAACGAACGCTTCATCCTAGAAGAGTGAAAGTTGGGCAGCTAAGTGGATTTAGTGAACTGGTCATTACCACAGAGATCATCAAGGTCGGATGAAAAAAAATTTGCCGAGTATTCAGAAAACCAATAGTATTTTGGAAGCTTGGCACACCTTTCCAATAAAGGTGTTTTACGCAGTCTTTGCTTGTGGCTATTTCAAGAGGAAACAAACCACAAAGACAGAACTTAGAACTACTTTATTTTGTCAAGTTTCAAGGAGCTAGCACAAACCGTGTTTGATTTAGACTTAAAAAACACATCTATCTGTATAGGAGGAAATAGAGTGAAACCTAAAAATTCAAACTGTTACTGGTAACGAACGCTTCATCCTAGAAGAGTGAAAATTGGGCAGCTAAGTGGACTTAGTGAACTGATCATTACCACAGAGATCATCAAGGGCGGATGAAAAAAAATTTGCCGAGTATTCAGAAAACCAGTAGTATTTTGGAAGCTTGGAACACCTTTCCAATAAAGGTGTTTTACGCAGTGTTTGCTTGTGGCTATTTCAAGAGGAAACAAACCACAAAGACAGAACTTAGAACTACTTTATTTTGTCAAGTTTCAAGGAGCTAGCACAAACCGTGTTTGATTTAGACTTAAAAAACGCATCTATCTGTATAGGAGGAAATAGAGTGAAACCTAAAAATTCAAACTGTTACTGGTAACGAACGCTTCATCCTAGAAGAGTGAAAGTTGGGCAGCTAAGTTGACTTAGTGAATTGATCATTACCACAGAGATCATCAAGGTCGGATGAAAAAAAATTTGCCGAGTATTCAGAAAACCAGTAGTATTTTGGAAGCTTGGAACACCTTTCCAATGAATGTGTTTTACGCAGTCTTTGCTTGTGGCTATTTCAAGAGGAAACAAACCACAAAGACAGAACTTAGAACTACTTTATTTTATCAAGTTTCAAGGAGCTAGCACAAACCGTGTTTGATTTAGACTTAAAAAACCCATCTATCTGTATAGGAGGAAATAGAGTGAAACCTAAAAATTCAAACTGTTACTGGTAACGAACGTTTCATCCTAGAAGAGTGAAAATTGGGCAGCTAAGTGGACTTAGTGAACTGATCAGTACCACAGAGATCATCAAGGTCGGATGAAAAAAAATTTGCCGAGTATTCAGAAAACCAGTAGTATTTTGGAAGCTTGGAACACCTTTCCAATAAAGGTGTTTTACGCAGTCTTTGCTTGTGGCTATTTCAAGAGGAAACAAACCACAAAGACAGAACTTAGAACTACTTTATTTTGTCAAGTTTTTAGGAGCTAGCACAAACCGTGTTTGATTTAGACTTAAAAAACACATCTATCTGTATAGGAGGAAATAGAGTGAAACCTAAAAATTCAAACTGTTACTGGTAACGAATGCTTCATCCTGGAAGATTGGAAATTGGGCAGCAAAGTGGACTTAGTGAACTGATCATTACCACAGAGATCATCAAGGTCGGATGAAAAAAAATTTCCGAGTATTCAGAAAACCAGTAGTATTTTGGAAGCTTGGAACACCTTTCCAATGAAAGTTTTTTACGCAGTCTTTGCTTGTGGCTATTTCAAGAGGAAACAAACCACAAAGACAGAACTTTGAACTACTTTATTTTGTCAAGTTTCAAGGAGCTAGCACAAACCGTGTTTGATTTAGACTTAAAAAACACATCTATCTGTATAGGTGGAAATAGAGTGAAACCTAAATATTCAATCTGTTACTGGTAACGAACGCTTCATCCTAGAAGAGTGAAAATTGGGCAGCCAAGTGGACTTAGTGAACTGATCATTACCACAGAGATCATCAAGGTCGGATGAAAAAAAATTTGCCGAGTATTCAGAAAACCAGTAGTATTTTGGAAGCTTGGAACACCTTTCAAATAAAGGTGTTTTACGCAGTGTTTGCTTGTGGCTATTTCAAGAGGAAACAAACCACAAAGACAGAACTTAGAACTACTTTATTTTGTCAAGTTTCAAGGAGCTAGCACAAATTGTGTTTGATTTAGACTTAAAAAACACATCTATCTGTATAGGAGGAAATAGAGTGAAACCTAAAAATTCAAACTGTTACTGTTAACGAACGCTTCATCCTAGAAGAGTGAAAGTTGGGCAGCTAAGTGTACTTAGTGAACTGATCATTACCACAGAGATCATCAAGGTCGGATGAAAAAAAATTTGCCGAGTATTCAGAAAACCAGTAGTATTTTGGAAGCTTGGAACACCTTTCCAATGAATGTGTTTTACGCAGTCTTTGCTTGTGGCTATTTCAAGAGGAAACAAACCACAAAGACAGAACTTAGAACTACTCTATTTTGTCAAGTTTCAAGGAGCTAGCACAAACCCTGTTTGATTTAGACTTAAAAAACACATCTATCTGTATAGGAGGAAATAGAGTGAAACCTAAAAATTCAAACTGTTACTGGTAACGAACGCTTCATCCTAGAAGAGTGAAAATTGGGCAGCTAAGTGGAATTAGTGAACTGATCATTACCACAGAGATCATCAAGGTCGGATGAAAAAAAATTTGCCGAGTATTCAGAAAACCAGTAGTATTTTGGAAGCTTGGAACACCTTTCCAATAAAGGTGTTTTACGCAGTGTTTGCTTGTGGCTATTTCAAGAGGAAACAAACCACAAAGACAGAACTTAGAACTTCTTTATTTTGTCAAGTTTCAAGGAGCTAGCACAAACCGTGTTTGATTTAGACTTAAAAAACACATCTATCTGTATAGGAGGAAATAGAGTGAAACCTAAAAATTCAAACTGTTACTGGTAACGAACGCTTCATCCTAGATGAGTGAAAGTTGGGCAGCTAAGTGGACTTAGTGAACTGATCATTACCACAGAGATCATCAAGGTCGGATGAAAAAAAATTTGCCGAGTATTCAGAAAACCAGTAGTATTTTGGAAGCTTGGAACACCTTTCCAATGAATGTGTTTTACACAGTCTTTGCTTGTGGCTATTTCAAGAGGAAACAAACCACAAAGACAGAACTTAGAACTACTTTATTTTGTCAAGTTTCATGGAGCTAGCACAAACCGTGTTTGATTTAGACTTAAAAAACACATCTATCTGTATAGGAGGAAATAGAGTGAAACCTAAAAATTCAAACTGTTACTGGTAACGAACGCTTCATCCTAGAAGAGTGAAAGTTGGGCAGCTAAGTGACTTAGTGAACTGATCATTACCACAGAGATCATCAAGGTCGGATGAAAAAAAATTTGCCGAGTATTCAGAAAACCAGTAGTATTTTGGAAGCTTGGAACACCTTTCAAATGAATGTGTTTTACGCATTCTTTGCTTGTGGCTATTTCAAGAGGAAACAAACCACAAAGACAGAACTTAGAACTACTTTATTTTGTCAAGTTTCAAGGAGCTAGCACAAACCGTGTTTGATTTTCACTTAAAAAACACATCTATCTGTATAGGAGGAAATAGAGTGAAACCTAAAAATTCAAACTGTTACTGGTAACGAACGCTTCATCCTAGAAGAGTGAAAGTTGGGCAGCTAAGTGACTTAGTGAACTGATCATTACCACAGAGATCATCAAGGTCGGATGAAAAAAAATTTGCCGAGTATTCAGAAAACCAGTAGTATTTTGGAAGCTTGGAACACCTTTCAAATGAATGTGTTTTACGCAGTCTTTGCTTGTGCCTATTTCAAGAGGAAACAAACCACAAAGACAGAACTTAGAACTACTTTATTTTGTCAAGTTTCAAGGAGCTAGCACAAACCGTGTTTGATTTTCACTTAAAAAACACATCTATCTGTATAGGAGGAAATAGAGTGAAACCTAAAAATTCAAACTGTTACTGGTAACGAACGCTTCATCCTAGAAGAGTGAAAGTTGGGCAGCTAAGTGACTTAGTGAACTGATCATTACCACAGAGATCATCAAGGTCGGATGAAAAAAAATTTGCCGAGTATTCAGAAAACCAGTAGTATTTTGGAAGCTTGGAACACCTTTCAAATGAATGTGTTTTACGCAGTCTTTGCTTGTGCCTATTTCAAGAGGAAACAAACCACAAAGACAGAACTTAGAACTACTTTATTTTGTCAAGTTTCAAGGAGCTAGCACAAACCGTGTTTGATTTTCACTTAAAAAACACATCTATCTGTATAGGAATAAATAGAGTGAAACCTAAAAATTCAAACTGTTACTGGTAACGAACGCTTCATCCTAGAAGAGTGAAAATTGGGCAGCTAAGTGGACTTAGTGAACTGATCATTACCACAGAGATCATCAAGGTCGGATGAAAAAAAATTTGCCGAGTATTCCGAAAACCAGTAGTTTTTTGGAAGCTTGGCACACCTATCCAATGAATGTGTTTTACGCAGTCTTTGCTTGTGCCTATTTCAAGAGGAAACAAACCACAAAGGCAGAAGTTAGAACTACTTTATTTTGTCAAGTTTCAAGGAGCTAGCACAAACCGTGTTTGATTTAGACTTCCAAACACATCTTATATATATAGGAGGAAATAGAGTGAAACCTAAAAACTCAAACTGTTACTGGTAAAGAACGCTTCATCCTAGAAGAGTGAATATTGGGCAGCTAAGTGGACTAAGTAAACTGATCATTACCACAGAGATCATCAAGGTCGGATGAAAAAAAATTTTGCCAGGTATTCAGAAAACCAGTAGTTTTTTGGAAGCTTGGCACACCTTTACAATGAAGGTGTTTTACGCAGTCTTTGCTTGTGGCTATTTCAAGAGGAAACAAACCACAAAGGCAGAACTTAGAACTACTTTATTTTGTCAAGTTTCAAGGAGCTAGCACAAACCGGGTTTGATTTAGACTTAAAAAACACGTCTATCTGTATAGGAGGAAATAGAGTGAAACCTAAAAATTCAAACTGTTACTGGTAACGAACGCTTCATCCTAGAAGAGTGAAAGTTGGGCAGCTAAGTGGACTTAGTGAACTGATCATTACCACAGAGATCATCAAGGTCGGATGAAAAAAAATTTGCCGAGTATTCAGAAAACCAGTAGTATTTTGGAAGCTTGGAACACCTTTCCAATGAATGTGTTTTACACAGTCTTTGCTTGTGGCTATTTCAAGAGGAAACAAACCACAAAGACAGAACTTAGAACTACTTTATTTTGTCAAGTTTCATGGAGCTAGCACAAACCGTGTTTGATTTAGACTTAAAAAACACATCTATCTGTATAGGAGGAAATAGAGTGAAACCTAAAAATTCAAACTGTTACTGGTAACGAACGCTTCATCCTAGAAGAGTGAAAGTTGGGCAGCTAAGTGACTTAGTGAACTGATCATTACCACAGAGATCATCAAGGTCGGATGAAAAAAAATTTGCCGAGTATTCAGAAAACCAGTAGTTTTTTGGAAGCTTGGCACACCTTTCCAATGAATGTGTTTTACGCAGTCTTTGCTTGTGCCTATTTCAAGAGGAAACAAACCACAAAGGCAGAAGTTAGAACTACTTTATTTTGTCAAGTTTCAAGGAGCTAGCACAAACCGTGTTTGATTTAGACTTCCAAACACATCTTATATATATAGGAGGAAATAGAGTGAAACCTAAAAATTCAAACTGTCACTGGTAACGAACGCTTCATCCTAGAAGAGTGAAAATTGGGCAGCTAAGTGGACTTAGTGAACTGATCATTACCACAGAGATCATCAAGGTCGGATGAAAAAAAATTTGCCGAGTATTCAGAAAACCACTAGTATTTTGGAAGCTTGGAACACCTTTCCAATAAAGGTGTTTTAAGCAGTGTTTGCTTGTGGCTATTTCAAGAGGAAACAAACCACAAAGACAGAACTTAGAACTACTTTATTTTGTCAAGTTTCAAGGAGCTAGCACAAACCGTGTTTGATTTAGACTTAAAAAACACATCTATCTGTATGGGAGGAAATAGAGTGAAACCTAAAAATTCAAACTGTTACTGGCAACGAACGCTTCATCCTAGAAGAGTGAAAGTTGGGCAGCTAAGTGGACTTAGTGAACTGATCATTACCACAGAGAACATCAAGGTCGGATGAAAAAAAATTTGCCGAGTATTCAGAAAACCAGTAGTATTTTGGAAGCTTGGAACACCTTTCCAATAAAGGTGTTTTACGCAGTGTTTGCTTGTGGCTATTTCAAGAGGAAACAAACCACAAAGACAGAACTTAGAACTACTTTATTTTGTCAAGTTTCAAGGAGCTACCACAAACCGTGTTTGATTTAGACTTAAAAAACACATCTATCTGTATAGGAGGAAATAGAGTGAAACCTAAAAATTCAAACTGTTACTGGTAACGAACGCTTCATCCTAGAAGATTGAAAGTTGGGCAGCTAAGTGGACTTAGTGAACTGATCATTACCACAGAGAACATCAAGGTCGGATGAAAAAAAATTTGCCGAGTATTCAGAAAACCAGTAGTATTTTGGAAGCTTGGAACACCTTTCCAATGAAGGTGTTTTACGCAGTCTTTGCTTCTGGCTATTTCAAGAGGAAACAAACCACAAAGACAGAACTTAGAACTACTTTATTTTGTCAAGTTTCAAGGAGCTAGCACAAACCGTGTTTGATTTTTACTTAAAAAACACATCTATCTATATAGGAGGAAATAGAGTGAAACCTAAAAATTCAAACTGTTACTGGTAACGAACGCTTCATCCTAGAAGAGTGAAAATTGGGCAGGTAAGTGGACTTAGTGAGCTGATCATTACCACAGAGATCATCAAGGTCGGATGAAAAAAAATTTGCCGAGTATTCAGAAAACCAGTAGTATTTTGGAAGCTTGGAACACCTTTCCAATGAATGTGTTTTACGCAGTCTTTGCTTGTGGCTATTTCAAGAGGAAACAAACCACAAAGACAGAACTTAGAACTACTTTATTTTGTCAAGTTTCAAGGAGCTAGCACAAACCGTGTTTGATTTAGACTTCCAAACACATCTATATATATATAGGAGGAAATAGACTGAAACCTAAAAACTCAAACTGTTACTGGTAACGAACGCTTCATCCTAGAAGAGTGAATGTTGGGCAGCTAAGTGGACTAAGTAAACTGATCATTACCACAGAGATCATCAAGGTCGGATGAAAAAAAATTTTGCCGAGTATTCAGAAAACCAGTAGTTTTTTGGAAGCTTGGCACACCTTTCCAATGAAGGTGTTTTACGCAGTCTTTGCTTGTGGCTATTTCAAGAGGAAACAAACCACAAAGGCAGAACTTAGAACTACTTTATTTTGTCAAGTTTCAAGGAGCTAGCACAAACCGGGTTTGATTTAGACTTAAAAAACACGTCTATCTGTATAGGAGGAAATAGAGTGAAACCTAAAAATTCAAACTGTTACTGGTAACGAACGCTTCATCCTAGAAGAGTGAAAGTTGGGCAGCTAAGTGGACTTAGTGAACTGATCATTACCACAGAGATCATCAAGGTCGGATGAAAAAAAATTTGCCGAGTATTCAGAAAACCAGTAGTATTTTGGAAGCTTGGAACACCTTTCCAATGAATGTGTTTTACACAGTCTTTGCTTGTGGCTATTTCAAGAGGAAACAAACCACAAAGACAGAACTTAGAACTACTTTATTTTGTCAAGTTTCATGGAGCTAGCACAAACCGTGTTTGATTTAGACTTAAAAAACACATCTATCTGTATAGGAGGAAATAGAGTGAAACCTAAAAATTCAAACTGTTACTGGTAACGAACGCTTCATCCTAGAAGAGTGAAAGTTGGGCAGCTAAGTGACTTAGTGAACTGATCATTACCACAGAGATCATCAAGGTCGGATGAAAAAAAATTTGCCGAGTATTCAGAAAACCAGTAGTTTTTTGGAAGCTTGGCACACCTTTCCAATGAATGTGTTTTACGCAGTCTTTGCTTGTGCCTATTTCAAGAGGAAACAAACCACAAAGGCAGAAGTTAGAACTACTTTATTTTGTCAAGTTTAAAGGAGCTAGCACAAACCGTGTTTGATTTAGACTTCCAAACACATCTTATATATATAGGAGGAAATAGAGTGAAACCTAAAAATTCAAACTGTTACTGGTAACGAACGCTTCATCCTAGAAGAGTGAAAATTGGGCAGCTAAGTGGACTTAGTGAACTGATCATTACCACAGAGATCATCAAGGTCGGATGAAAAAAAATTTGCCGAGTATTCAGAAAACCACTAGTATTTTGGAAGCTTGGAACACCTTTCCAATAAAGGTGTTTTAAGCAGTGTTTGCTTGTGGCTATTTCATGAGGAAACAAACCACAAAGACAGAACTTAGAACTACTTTATTTTGTCAAGTTTCAAGGAGCTAGCACAAACCGTGTTTGATTTAGACTTAAAAAACACATCTATCTGTATGGGAGGAAATAGAGTGAAACCTAAAAATTCAAACTGTTACTGGCAACGAACGCTTCATCCTAGAAGAGTGAAAGTTGGGCAGCTAAGTGGACTTAGTGAACTGATCATTACCACAGAGAACATCAAGGTCGGATGAAAAAAAATTTGCCGAGTATTCAGAAAACCAGTAGTATTTTGGAAGCTTGGAACACCTTTCCAATAAAGGTGTTTTACGCAGTGTTTGCTTGTGGCTATTTCAAGAGGAAACAAACCACAAAGACAGAACTTAGAACTACTTTATTTTGTCAAGTTTCAAGGAGCTACCACAAACCGTGTTTGATTTAGACTTAAAAAACACATCTATCTGTATAGGAGGAAATAGAGTGAAACCTAAAAATTCAAACTGTTACTGGTAACGAACGCTTCATCCTAGAAGATTGAAAGTTGGGCAGCTAAGTGGACTTAGTGAACTGATCATTACCACAGAGAACATCAAGGTCGGATGAAAAAAAATTTGCCGAGTATTCAGAAAACCAGTAGTATTTTGGAAGCTTGGAACACCTTTCCAATGAAGGTGTTTTACGCAGTCTTTGCTTCTGGCTATTTCAAGAGGAAACAAACCACAAAGACAGAACTTAAACTACTTTATTTTGTCAAGTTTCAAGGAGCTAGCACAAACCCTGTTTGATTTTTACTTAAAAAACACATCTATCTATATAGGAGGAAATAGAGTGAAACCTAAAAATTCAAACTGTTACTGGTAACGAACGCTTCATCCTAGAAGAGTGAAAATTGGGCAGGTAAGTGGACTTAGTGAGCTGATCATTACCACAGAGATCATCAAGGTCGGATGAAAAAAAATTTGCCGAGTATTCAGAAAACCAGTAGTATTTTGGAAGCTTGGAACACCTTTCCAATGAATGTGTTTTACGCAGTCTTTGCTTGTGGCTATTTCAAGAGGAAACAAACCACAAAGACAGAACTTAGAACTACTTTATTTTGTCAAGTTTCAAGGAGCTAGCACAAACCGTGTTTGATTTAGACTTCCAAACACCTCTATATATATATAGGAGGAAATAGACTGAAACCTAAAAACTCAAACTGTTACTGGTAACGAACGCTTCATCCTAGAAGAGTGAATGTTGGGCAGCTAAGTGGCCTAAGTAAACTGATCATTACCACAGAGATCATCAAGGTCGGATGAAAAAAAATTTTGCCGAGTATTCAGAAAACCAGTAGTTTTTTGGAAGCTTGGCACACCTTTCCAATGAAGGTGTTTTACGCAGTCTTTGCTTGTGGCTATTTCAAGAGGAAACAAACCACAAAGGCAGAACTTAGAACTACTTTATTTTGTCAAGTTTCAAGGAGCTAGCACAAACCGTGTTTGATTTAGACTTAAAAAACACATCTATCTGTATAGGAGGAAATAGAGTGAAACCTAAAAATTCAAACTGTTACTGGTAACGAACGCTTCATCCTAGAAGAGTGAAAGTTGGGCAGCTAAGTGACTTAGTGAACTGATCATTACCACAGAGATCATCAAGGTCGGATGAAAAAAAATTTGCCGAGTATTCCGAAAACCAGTAGTTTTTTGGAAGCTTGGCACACCTTTCCAATGAATGTGTTTTACGCAGTCTTTGCTTGTGCCTATTTCAAGAGGAAACAAACCACAAAGGCAGAAGTTAGAACTAATTTATTTTGTCAAGTTTCAAGGAGCTAGCACAAACCGTGTTTGATTTAGACTTCCAAACACATCTTATATATATAGGAGGAAATAGAGTGAAACCTAAAAACTCAAACTGTTACTGGTAATGAACGCTTCATCCTAGAAGAGTGAATATTGGGCAGCTAAGTGGACTAAGTAAACTGATCATTACCACAGAGATCATCAAGGTCGGATGAAAAAAAATTTTGCCGAGTATTCAGAAAACCAGTAGTTTTTTGGAAGCTTGGCACACCTTTCCAATGAAGGTGTTTTACGCAGTCTTTGCTTGTGGCTATTTCAAGAGGAAACAAACCACAAAGACAGAACTTAGAACTACTTTATTTTGTCAAGTTTCAAGGAGCTAGCACAAACCGTGTTTGATTTAGACTTAAAAAACACATCTATCTGTATAGGAGGAAATAGAGTGAAACCTAAAAATTCAAACTGTTACTGGTAACGAACGCTTCATCCTAGAAGAGTGAAAGTTGGGCAGCTAAGTGGACTTAGTGAACTGATCATTACCACAGAGAACATCAAGGTCGATGAAAAAAAATTTGCCGAGTATTCAGAAAACCAGTAGTATTTTGGAAGCTTGGAACACCTTTCCAATGAAGGTGTTTTACGCAGTCTTTGCTCGTGGCTATTTCAAGAGGAAACAAACCACAAAGACAGAACTTAGAACTACTTTATTTTGTCAAGTTTCAAGGAGCTAGCACAAACCGTGTTTGATTTAGACTTAAAAAACACATCTATCTGTATAGGAGGAAATAGAGTGAAACCTAAAAATTCAAACTGTTACTGGTAACGAACGCTTCATCCTAGAAGAGTGAAAATTGGGCAGCTAAGTGGACTTAGTGAACTGATCATTACCACAGAGATCATCAAGGTCGGATGAAAAAAAATTTGCCGAGTATTCCGAAAACCAGTAGTTTTTTGGAAGCTTGGCACACCTTTCCAATGAATGTGTTTTACGCAGTCTTTGCTTGTGCATATTTCAAGAGGAAACAAACCACAAAGGCAGAAGTTAGAACTACTTTATTTTGTCAAGTTTCAAGGAGCTAGCACAAACCGTGTTTGATTTAGACTTCCAAACACATCTTATATATATAGGAGGAAATAGAGTGAAACCTAAAAACTCAAACTGTTACTGGTAATGAACGCTTCATCCTAGAAGAGTGAAAATTGTGCAGCTAAGTGACTTAGTGAACTGATCATTACCACAGAGATCATCAAGGTCGGATGAAAAAAAATTTGCCGAGTATTCAGAAAACCAGTAGTATTTTGGAAGCTTGGAACACCTTTCCAATAAAGGTGTTTTACGCAGTCTTTGCTTGTGGCTATTTCAAGAGGAAACAAACCACAAAGACAGAACTTAGAACTACTTTATTTTGTCAAGTTTCAAGGAGCTAGCACAAACCGTGTTTGATTTAGACTTAAAAAACACATCTATCTGTATAGGAGGAAATAGAGTGAAACCTAAAAGTTCAAACTGTTACTGGTAACGAACGCTTCATCCTAGAAGAGTGAAAATTGGGCAGCTAAGTGGACTTAGTGAACTGATCATTACCACAGAGATCATCAAGTTCGGATGAAAAAAATTTTGCCGAGTATTCAGAAAACCAGTAGTATTTTGGAAGCTTGGAACACCTTTCCAATAAAGGTGTTTTACGCAGTGTTTGCTTGTGGCTATTTCAAGAGGAAACAAACCACAAAGACAGAACTTAGAACTACTTTATTTTGTCAAGTTTCAAGGAGCTAGCACAAACCGTGTTTGATTTAGACTTAAAAAACACATCTATCTGTATAGGAGGAAATAGAGTGAAACCTAAATATTCAAACTGTTACTCTTAACGAATGCTTCATCCTGGAAGATTGGAAATTGGGCAGCTAAGTGGACTTAGTGAACTGATCATTACCACAGAGATCATCAAGGTCGGATGAAAAAAAATTTCCGAGTATTCAGAAAACCAGTAGTATTTTGGAAGCTTGGAACACCTTTCCAATGAATGTTTTTTACGCAGTCTTTGCTTGTGGCTATTTCAAGAGGAAACAAACCACAAAGACAGAACTTTGAACTACTTTATTTTGTCAAGTTTCAAGGAGCTAGCACAAACCGTGTTTGATTTAGACTTAAAAAACACATCTATCTGTATAGGAGGAAATAGAGTGAAACCTAAAAATTCAAACTGTTACTGGTAACGAACGCTTCATCCTAGAAGAGTGAAAATTGGGCAGCTAAGTGGACTTAGTGAACTGATCATTACCACAGAGATCATCAAGGTCGGATGAAAAAAAATTTGCCGAGTATTCAGAAAACCAGTAGTATTTTGGAAGCTTGGAACACCTTTCCAATAAAGGTGTTTTACGCAGTGTTTGCTTGTAGCTATTTCAAGAGGAAACAAACCACAAAGACAGAACTTAGAACTACTTTATTTTGTCAAGTTTCAAGGAGCTAGCACAAACCGTGTTTGATTTAGACTTCCAAACACATCTATATATATAGGAGGAAATAGAGTGAAACCTAAAAACTCAAACTGTTACTGGTAACGAACGCTTCATCCTAGAAGAGTGAATATTGGGCAGCTAAGTTGACTAAGTAAACTGATCATTACCACAGAGATCATGAAGGTCGGATGAAAAAAAATTTTGCCGAGTATTCTGAAAACCAGTAGTTTTTTGGAAGCTTGGCACACCTTTCCAATGAAGGTGTTTTATGCAGTCTTTGCTTGAGGCTACTTCAAGAGGAAACAAACCACAAAGACAGAACTTAGAACTATTTTATTTTGTCAAGTTTCAAGGAGCTAGCACAAACCGTGTTTGATTTAGACTTAAAAAACACATCTATCAGTATAGGAGGAAATAGAGTGAAACCTAAAAATTCAAACTGTTACTGGTAACGAACGCTTCATCCTAGAAGACTGAAAATTGGGCAGCTAAGTGGACTTAGTGAACTGATCATTACCACAGAGATCATCAAGGTCGGATGAAAAAAAATTTGCCGAGTATTCAGAAAACCAGTAGTATTTTGGAAGCTTGGAACACCTTTCAATAAAGGTGTTTTATGCAGTCTTTGCTTGTGGCTATTTCAAGAGGAAACAAACCACAAAGACAGAACTTAGAACTACTTTATTTTGTCAAGTTTCAAGGAGCTAGCACAAACCGTGTTTGATTTAGACTTAAAAAACACATCTATCTGTATAGGAGGAAATAGAGTGAAACCTAAAAATTCAAACTGTTACTGGTAACGAACGCTTCATCCTAGAAGAGTGAAAATTGGGCAGCTAAGTGGACTTAGTGAACTGATCATTACCACAGAGATCATCAAGGTCGGATGAAAAAAAATTTGCCGAGTATTCAGAAAACCAGTAGTATTTTGGAAGCTTGGAACACCTTTCCAATAAAGGTGTTTTACGCAGTGTTTGCTTGTGGCTATTTCAAGAGGAAACAAACCACAAAGACAGAACTTAGAACTACTTTATTTTGTCAAGTTTCAAGGAGCTAGCACAAACCGTGTTTGATTTAGACTTAAAAAACACATCTATCTGTATAGGAGGAAATAGAGTGAAACCTAAAAATTCAAACTGTTACTGGTAACGAACGCTTCATCCTAGAAGAGTGAAAGTTGGGCAGCTAAGTGGACTTAGTGAACTGATCATTACCACAGAGATCATCAAGGTCGGATGAAAAAAAATTTGCCGAGTATTCAGAAAACCAGTAGTATTTTGGAAGCTTGGAACACCTTTCCAATGAATGTGTTTTACGCAGTCTTTGCTTGTGGCTATTTCAAGAGGAAAAAAACCACAAAGACAGAACTTAGAACTACTTTATTTTGTCAAGTTTCAAGGAGCTAGCACAAACCGTGTTTGATTTAGACTTAAAAAACACATCTATCTGTATAGGAGGAAATAGAGTGAAACCTAAAAATTCAAACTGTTACTGGTAACGAAAGCTTCATCCTAGAAGATTGAAAATTGGGCAGCTAAGTGGACTAAGTGAACTGATCATTAGCACAGAGATCATCAAGGTCGGATGAAAAAAAATTTGCCGAGTATTCAGAAAACCAGTAGTATTTTGGAAGCTTGGAACACCTTTCCAATGAATGTGTTTTACGCAGTCTTTGCTTGTGGCTATTTCAAGAGGAAACAAACCACAATGACAGAACTTAGAACAACTTTATTTTGTCAAGTTTCAAGGAGCTAGAACAAACCGTGGTTGATTTAGACTTAAAAAACACATCTATCTGTATAGGAGGAAAGAGTGAAACCTAAAAATTCAAACTGTTACTGGTAACGAACGCTTCATCCTAGAAGAGTGAAAATTGGGCAGCTAAGTGGACTTAGTGAACTGATCATTACCACAGAGATCATCAAGGTCGGATGAAAAAAAATTTGCCGAGTATTCAGAAAACCAGTAGTATTTTGGAAGCTTGGAACACCTTTCCAATGAATGTGTTTTACACAGTCTTTGCTTGTGGCTATTTCAAGAGGAAACAAACCACAAAGACAGAACTTTGAACTACTTTATTTTGTCAAGTTTCAAGGAGCTAGCACAAACCGTGTTTGATTTTTACTTAAAAAACACATCTATCTATATAGGAGGAAATAGAGTGAAACCTAAAAATTCAAACTGTTACTGGTAACGAACGCTTCTTTCTAGAAGAGTGAAAATTGGGCAGGTAAGTGGACTTAGTGAACTGATCATTACCACAGAGATCATCAAGGTCGGATGAAAAAAAATTTGCCGAGTATTCAGAAAACCAGTAGTATTTTGGAAGCTTGGAACACCTTTCCAATAAAGGTGTTTTACGCAGTCTTTGCTTGTGGCTATTTCAAGAGGAAACAAACCACAAAGACAGAACTTAGAACTACTTTATTTTGTCAAGTTTCAAGGAGCTAGCACAAACCGTGTTTGATTTAGACTTCCAAACACATCTATATATATAGGAGGAAATAGACTGAAACCTAAAAACTCAAACTGTTACTGGTAACGAACGCTTCATCCTAGAAGAGTGAAAATTGGGCAGCTAAGTGGACTTAGTGAACTGATCATTACCACAGAGATCATCAAGGTCGGATGAAAAAAAATTTGCCGAGTATTCAGAAAACCAGTAGTATTTTGGAAGCTTGGAACACCTTTCCAATGAATGTGTTTTACGCAGTCTTTGCTTGTGGCTATTTCAAGAGGAAACAAACCACAAAGACAGAACTTAGAACTACTTTATTTTGTCAAGTTTCAAGGAGCTAGCACAAACCGTGTTTGATTTTCACTTAAAAAAAACATCTATCTGTATAGGAGGAAATAGAGTGAAACCTAAAAATTCAAACTGTTATTGGTAACGAACGCTTCATCCTAGAAGAGTGAAAGTTGGTCAGCTAAGTGGACTTAGTGAACTGATCATTACCACAGAGATCATCAAGGTCGGATGAAAAAAAATTTGCCGAGTATTCAGAAAACAAGTAGTATTTTGGAAGCTTGGAACACCTTTCCAATGAATGTGTTTTACACAGTCTTTGCTTCTGGCTATTTCAAGAGGAAACAAACCACAAAGACAGAACTTAGAACTACTTTATTTTGTCAAGTTTCAAGCAGCTAGCACAAACCGTGTTTGATTTTTACTTAAAAAACACATCTATCTATATAGGAGGAAATAGAGTGAAACCTAAAAATTCAAACTGTTACTGGTAACGAACGCTTCATCCTAGAAGAGTGAAAATTGGGCAGGTAGGTGGACTTAGTGAACTGATCATTACCACAGAGATCATCAAGTTCGGATGAAAAAAAATTTGCCGAGTATTCAGAAAACCAGTAGTATTTTGGAAGCTTGGAACACCTTTCCAATAAAGGTGTTTTACGCAGTCTTTGCTTGTGGCTATTTCAAGAGGAAACAAACCACAAAGACAGAACTTAGAACTACTTTATTTTGTCAAGTTTCAAGGAGCTAGCACAAACCGTGTTTGATTTAGACTTCCAAACACATCTATATATATAGGAGGAAATAGACTGAAACCTAAAAACTCAAACTGTTACTGGTAACGAATGCTTCATCCTAGAAGAGTGAATGTTGGGCAGCAAAGTGGACTAAGTAAACTGACCATTACCACAGAGATCATCAAGGTCGGATAAAAAAAAATTTTGCCGAGTATTCAGAAAACCAGTAGTTTTTTGGAAGCTTGGCACACCTTTCCAATGAAGGTGTTTTACGCAGTCTTTGCTTGTGGCTATTTCAAGAGGAAACAAACCACAAAGACAGAACTTAGAACTACTTTATTTTGTCAAGTTTCAAGGAGCTAGCACAAACCGTGTTTAATTTAGACTTAAAAAACACATCTATCTGTATAGGAGGAAATAGAGTGAAACCTAAAAATTCAAACTGTTACTGGTAACGAACGCTTCATCCTAGAAGAATGAAAATTGGCCAGCTAAGTGGACTTAGTGAACTGATCATTACCACAGAGATCATCAAGGTCGGATGAAAAAAAATTTGCCGAGTATTCAGAAAACCAGTAGTATTTTGGAAGCTTGGAACACCTTTCCAATGAATGTGTTTTACGCAGTCTTTGCTTGTGGCTATTTCAAGAGGAAACAAACCACAAAGGCAGAACTTAGAACTACTTTATTTTGTCAAGTTTCAAGGAGCTAGCACAAACCGTGTTTGATTTAGACTTAAAAAACACATCTATCTGTATAGGAGGAAATAGAGTGAAACCTAAAAATTCAAACTGTTACTGGTAACGAACGCTTCATCCTAGAAGAGTGAAAATTGGGCAGCTAAGTGGACTTAGTGAACTGATCATTACCACAGAGATCATCAAGGTCGGATGAAAAAAAATTTGCCGAGTATTCAGAAAACCAGTAGTATTTTGGAAGCTTGGAACACCTTTCCAATGAATGTGTTTTACGCAGTCTTTGCTTGTGGCTATTTCAAGAGGAAACAAACCACAAAGACAGAACTTAGAACTACTTTATTTTGTCAAGTTTCAAGGAGCTAGCACAAACCGTGTTTGATTTTTACTTAAAAAACCCATCTATCTCTATACGAGGAAATAGAGTGAAACCTAAAAATTCAAACTGTTACTGGTAACGAACGCTTCATCCTAGAAGAGTAAAAATTGGGCAGTTAAGTGGACTTAGTGAACTGATCATTACCACAGAGATCATCAAGGTCGGATGAAAAAAAATTTGCCGAGTATTCAGAAAACCAGTAGCATTTTGGAAGCTTGGAACACCTTTCCAATAAAGGTGTTTTACGCAGTCTTTGCTTGTGGCTATTTAAAGAGGAAACAAACCACAAAGACAGAACTTAGAACTACTTTATTTTGTCAAGTTTCATGGAGCTAGCACAAACCGTGTTTGATTTAGACTTAAAAAACACATCTTTCTGTATAGGAGGAAATAGAGTGAAACCTAAAAATTCAAACTGTTACTGGTAACGAACGCTTCTTCCTAGAAGAGTGAAAGTTGGGCAGCTAAGTGGACTTAGTGAACTGATCATTACCACAGAGATCATCAAGGTCGGATGAAAAAAAATTTGCCGAGTATTCAGAAAACCAGTAGTATTTTGGAAGCTTGGAACACCTTTCCAGTAAAGGTGTTTTACGCAGTGTTTGCTTGTGGCTATTTCAAGAGGAAACAAACCACAAAGACAGAACTTAGAACTACTTTATTTTGTCAAGTTTCAAGGAGCAAGCACAAACTGTGTTTGATTTAGACTTCCAAACACATCTATATATATAGGAGGAAATAGAGTGAAAACGAAAAACTCAAACTGTTACTGGTAACGAACGCTTCATCCTAGAAGAGTGAATATTGGGCAGCTAAGTGGACTAAGTAAACTGATCATTACCACAGAGATCATCAAGGTCGGATGAAAAAAAATTTTGCCGAGTATTCAGAAACCCAGTAGTTTTTTGGAAGCTTGGCACACCTTTAGAAATGAAGGTGTTTTATGCAGTCTTTGCTTGTGGCTATTTCAAGAGGAAACAAACCACAAAGACAGAACTTAGAACTACTTTATTTTGTCAAGTTTCAAGGAGCTAGCACAAACCGTGTTTGATTTAGACTTAAAAAACACATCTATCTGTATAGGAGGAAATAGAGTGAAACCTAAAAATTCAAACTGTTACTGGTAACGAACGCTTCATCCTAGAAGAGTGAAAATTGGGCAGCTAAGTGGACTTAGTGAACTGATCATTACCACAGAGATCATCAAGGTCGGATGAAAAAAAATTTGCCGAGTATTCAGAAAACCAGTAGTATTTTGGAAGCTTGGAACACCTTTCCAATAAAGGTGTTTTACGCAGTCTTTGCTTGTGGCTATTTCAAGAGGAAACAAACCACAAAGACAGAACTTAGAACTACTTTATTTTGTCAAGTTTCAAGGAGCTAGCACAAACCGTGTTTGATTTAGACTTAAAAAACACATCTATCTGTATAGGAGGAAATAGAGTGAAACCTAAAAATTCAAACTGTTACTGGTAACGAACGCTTCATCCTAGAAGAGTGAAAGTTGGGCAGCTAAGTGGACTTAGTGAACTGATCATTACCACAGAGATCATCAAGGTCGGATGACAAAAAATTTGCCGAGTATTCAGAAAACCAGTAGTATTTTGGAAGCTTGGCACACCTTTCCAATGAAGGTGTTTTACGCAGTGTTTGCTTGTGGCTATTTCCAGCGGAAACAAACCACAAAGACAGAACTTAGAACTACTTTATTTTGTCAAGTTTCAAGGAGCTAGCACAAACCGTGTTTGATTTAGACTTAAAAAACACATCTATCTGTATAGGAGGAAATAGAGTGAAACCTAAAAATTCAAACTGTTACTGGTAACGAACGCTTCATCCTAGAAGAGTGAAAATTGGGCAGCTAAGTGGACTTAGTGAACTGATCATTACCACAGAGATCATCAAGGTCGGATGAAAAAAAATTTGCCGAGTATTCAGAAAACCAGTAGTATTTTGGAAGCTTGGCACACCTTTCCAATGAAGGTGTTTTACGCAGTGTTTGCTTGTGGCTATTTCCAGCGGAAACAAACCACAAAGACAGAACTTAGAACTACTTTATTTTGTCAAGTTTCATGGAGCTAGCACAAACCGTGTTTGATTTAGACTTCCAAACACATCTATATATATATAGGAGGAAATAGAGTGAAACCTAAAAACTCAAACTGTTACTGGTAACGAACGCTTCATCCTAGAAGAGTGAATATTGGGCAGCTAAGTGGACTAAGTAAACTGATCATTACCACAGAGATCATCAAGGTCGGATGAAAAAAAATTTTGCCGAGTATTCAGAAAACCAGTAGTTTTTTGGAAGCTTGGCACACCTTTCCAATGAAGGTGTTTTACGCAGTCTTTGCTTGTGGCTATTTCAAGAGGAAACAAACCACAAAGACAGAACTTAGAACTACTTTATTTTGTCAAGTTTCAGGAGCTGGCACAAACCGTGTTTGATTTTTACTTAAAAAACACATCTATCTGTATAGGAGGAAATAGAGTGAAACCTAAAAATTCAAACTGTTACTGGTAACGAAAGCTTCATCCTAGAAGAGTGAAAATTGGGCAGGTAAGTGGACTTAGTGAACTGATCATTACCACAGAGATCATCAAGGTCGGATGAAAAAAAATTTGCCGAGTATTCAGAAAACCAGTAGTATTTTGGAAGCTTGGAACACCTTTCCAATAAAGGTGTTTTACGCAGTCTTTGCTTGTGGCTATTTCAAGAGGAAACAAACCACAAAGACAGAACTTAGAACTACTTTATTTTGTCAAGTTTCAAGGAGCTAGCACAAACCGTGTTTGATTTAGACTTCCAAACACATCTATATATATAGGAGGAAATAGACTGAAACCTAAAAACTCAAACTGTTACTGGTAACGAACGCTTCATCCTAGAAGAGTGAAAATTGGGCAGCTAAGTGGACTTAGTGAACTGATCATTACCACAGAGATCATCAAGGTCGGATGAAAAAAAATTTGCCGAGTATTCAGAAAACCAGTAGTATTTTGGAAGCTTGGAACACCTTTCCAATGAATGTGTTTTACGCAGTCTTTGCTTGTGGCTATTTCAAGAGGAAACAAACCACAAAGACAGAACTTAGAACTACTTTATTTTGTCAAGTTTCAAGGAGCTAGCACAAACCGTGTTTGATTTTCACTTAAAAAAAACATCTATCTGTATAGGAGGAAATAGAGTGAAACCTAAAAATTCAAACTGTTATTGGTAACGAACGCTTCATCCTAGAAGAGTGAAAGTTGGGCAGCTAAGTGGACTTAGTGAACTGATCATTACCACAGAGATCATCAAGGTCAGATGAAAAAAAATTTGCCGAGTATTCAGAAAACAAGTAGTATTTTGGAAGCTTGGAACACCTTTCCAATGAATGTGTTTTACACAGTCTTTGCTTGTGGCTATTTCAAGAGGAAACAAACCACAAAGACAGAACTTAGAACTACTTTATTTTGTCAAGTTTCAAGCAGCTAGCACAAACCGTGTTTGATTTTTACTTAAAAAACACATCTATCTATATAGGAGGAAATAGAGTGAAACCTAAAAATTCAAACTGTTACTGGTAACGAACGCTTCATCCTAGAAGAGTGAAAATTGGGCAGGTAGGTGGACTTAGTGAACTGATCATTACCACAGAGATCATCAAGGTCGGATGAAAAAAAATTTGCCGAGTATTCAGAAAACCAGTAGTATTTTGGAAGCTTGGAACACCTTTCCAATAAAGGTGTTTTACGCAGTCTTTGCTTGTGGCTATTTCAAGAGGAAACAAACCACAAAGACAGAACTTAGAACTACTTTATTTTGTCAAGTTTCAAGGAGCTAGCACAAACCGTGTTTGATTTAGATTTCCAAACACATCTATATATATAGTAGGAAATAGACTGAAACCTAAAAACTCAAACTGTTACTGGTAACGAACGCTTCATCCTAGAAGAGTGAATGTTGGGCAGCTAAGTGGACTAAGTAAACTGATCATTACCACAGAGATCATCAAGGTCGGATAAAAAAAAATTTTGCCGAGTATTCAGAAAACCAGTAGTTTTTTGGAAGCTTGGCACACCTTTCCAATGAAGGTGTTTTACGCAGTCTTTGCTTGTGGCTATTTCAAGAGGAAACAAACCACAAAGACAGAACTTAGAACTACTTTATTTTGTCAAGTTTCAAGGAGCTAGCACAAACCGTGTTTAATTTAGACTTAAAAAACACATCTATCTGTATAGGAGGAAATAGAGTGAAACCTAAAAATTCAAACTGTTACTGGTAACGAACGCTTCATCCTAGAAGAATGAAAATTGGCCAGCTAAGTGGACTTAGTGAACTGATCATTACCACAGAGATCATCAAGGTCGGATGAAAAAAAATTTGCCGAGTATTCAGAAAACCAGTAGTATTTTGGAAGCTTGGAACACCTTTCCAATGAATGTGTTTTACGCAGTCTTTGCTTGTGGCTATTTCAAGAGGAAACAAACCACAAAGGCAGAACTTAGAACTACTTTATTTTGTCAAGTTTCAAGGAGCTAGCACAAACCGTGTTTGATTTAGACTTAAAAAACACATCTATCTGTATAGGAGGAAATAGAGTGAAACCTAAAAATTCAAACTGTTACTGGTAACGAACGCTTCATCCTAGAAGAGTGAAAATTGGGCAGCTAAGTGGACTTAGTGAACTGATCATTACCACAGAGATCATCAAGGTCGGATGAAAAAAAATTTGCCGAGTATTCAGAAAACCAGTAGTATTTTGGAAGCTTGGAACACCTTTCCAATGAATGTGTTTTACGCAGTCTTTGCTTGTGGCTATTTCAAGAGGAAACAAACCACAAAGACAGAACTTAGAACTACTTTATTTTGTCAAGTTTCAAGGAGCTAGCACAAACCGTGTTTGATTTTTACTTAAAAAACCCATCTATCTCTATACGAGGAAATAGAGTGAAACCTAAAAATTCAAACTGTTACTGGTAACGAACGCTTCATCCTAGAAGAGTAAAAATTGGGCAGTTAAGTGGACTTAGTGAACTGATCATTACCACAGAGATCATCAAGGTCGGATGAAAAAAAATTTGCCGAGTATTCAGAAAACCAGTAGCATTTTGGAAGCTTGGAACACCTTTCCAATAAAGGTGTTTTACGCAGTCTTTGCTTGTGGCTATTTAAAGAGGAAACAAACCACAAAGACAGAACTTAGAACTACTTTATTTTGTCAAGTTTCATGGAGCTAGCACAAACCGTGTTTGATTTAGACTTAAAAAACACATCTTTCTGTATAGGAGGAAATAGAGTGAAACCTAAAAATTCAAACTGTTACTGGTAACGAACGCTTCTTCCTAGAAGAGTGAAAGTTGGGCAGCTAAGTGGACTTAGTGAACTGATCATTACCACAGAGATCATCAAGGTCGGATGAAAAAAAATTTGCCGAGTATTCAGAAAACCAGTAGTATTTTGGAAGCTTGGAACACCTTTCCAATAAAGGTGTTTTACGCAGTGTTTGCTTGTGGCTATTTCAAGAGGAAACAAACCACAAAGACAGAACTTAGAATTACTTTATTTTGTCAAGTTTCAAGGAGCTAGCACAAACTGTGTTTGATTTAGACTTCCAAACACATCTATATATATAGGAGGAAATAGAGTGAAAACGAAAAACTCAAACTGTTACTGGTAACGAACGCTTCATTCTAGAAGAGTGAATATTGGGCAGCTAAGTGGACTAAGTAAACTGATCATTACCACAGAGATCATCAAGGTCGGATAAAAAAAAATTTTGCCGAGTATTCAGAAACCCAGTAGTTTTTTGGAAGCTTGGCACACCTTTCCAATGAAGGTGTTTTATGCAGTCTTTGCTTGTGGCTATTTCAAGAGGAAACAAACCACAAAGACAGAACTTAGAACTACTTTATTTTGTCAAGTTTCAAGGAGCTAGCACAAACCGTGTTTGATTTAGACTTAAAAAACACATCTATCTGTATAGGAGGAAATAGAGTGAAACCTAAAAATTCAAACTGTTACTGGTAACGAACGCTTCATCCTAGAAGAGTGAAAATTGGGCAGCTAAGTGGACTTAGTGAACTGATCATTACCACAGAGATCATCAAGGTCGGATGAAAAAAAATTTGCCGAGTATTCAGAAAACCAGTAGTATTTTGGAAGCTTGGAACACCTTTCCAATAAAGGTGTTTTACGCAGTCTTTGCTTGTGGCTATTTTAAGAGGAAACAAACCACAAAGACAGAACTTAGAACTACTTTATTTTGTCAAGTTTCAAGGAGCTAGCACAAACCGTGTTTGATTTAGACTTAAAAAACACATCTATCTGTATAGGAGGAAATAGAGTGAAACCTAAAAATTCAAACTGTTACTGGTAACGAACGCTTCATCCTAGAAGAGTGAAAATTGGGCAGCTAAGTGGACTTAGTGAACTGATCATTACCACAGAGATCATCAAGGTCGGATGAAAAAGAATTTGCCGAGTATTCAGAAAACCAGTAGTATTTTGGAAGCTTGGAACACCTTTCCATTAAACGTGTTTTACGCAGTGTTTGCTTGTGGCTAGTTCAAGAGGAAAAAAACCACAAAGACAGAACTTAGAACTACTTTATTTTGTCAAGTTTCAAGGAGCTAGCACAAACCGTGTTTGATTTAGACTTAAAAAACATATCTGTCTGTATAGGAGGAAATAGAGTGAAACCTAAAAATTCAAACTGTTACTGGTAACGAACGCTTCATCCTAGAAGAGTGAAAGTTGGGCAGCTAAGTGGACTTAGTGAACTGATCATTACCACAGAGATCATCAAGGTCGGATGACAAAAAATTTGCCGAGTATTCAGAAAACCAGTAGTATTTTGGAAGCTTGGCACACCTTTCCAATGAAGGTGTTTTACGCAGTGTTTGCTTGTGGCTATTTCCAGTGGAAACAAACCACAAAGACAGAACTTAGAACTACTTTATTTTGTCAAGTTTCAAGAAGCTAGCACAAACCGTGTTTGATTTAGACTTAAAAAACACATCTATCTGTATAGGAGGAAATAGAGTGAAACCTAAAAATTCAAACTGTTACTGGTAACGAACGCTTCATCCTAGAAGAGTGAAAATTGGGCAGCTAAGTGGACTTAGTGAACTGATCATTACCACAGAGATCATCAAGGTCGGATGAAAAAAAATTTGCCGAGTATTCAGAAAACCAGTAGTATTTTGGAAGCTTGGCACACCTTTCCAATGAAGGTGTTTTACGCAGTGTTTGCTTGTGGCTATTTCCAGCGGAAACAAACCACAAAGACAGAACTTAGAACTACTTTATTTTGTCAAGTTTCATGGAGCTAGCACAAACCGTGTTTGATTTAGACTTCCAAACACATCTATATATATATATAGGAGGAAATAGAGTGAAACCTAAAAACTCAAACTGTTACTGGTAACGAACGCTTCATCCTAGAAGAGTGAATATTGGGCAGCTAAGTGGACTAAGTAAACTGATCATTACCACAGAGATCATCAAGGTCGGATGAAAAAAAATTTTGCCGAGTAATCAGAAAACCAGTAGTTTTTTGGAAGCTTGGCACACCTTTCCAATGAAGGTGTTTTACGCAGTCTTTGCTTGTGGCTATTTCAAGAGGAAACAAACCACAAAGACAGAACTTAGAACTACTTTATTTTGTCAAGTTTCAGGAGCTGGCACAAACCGTGTTTGATTTTTACTTAAAAAACACATCTATCTGTATACGAGGAAATAGAGTGAAACCTAAAAATTCAAACTGTTACTGGTAACGAACGCTTCATCCTAGAAGAGTGAAAATTGGGCAGGTAAGTGGACTTAGTGAACTGATCATTACCACAGAGATCATCAAGGTCGGATGAAAAAAAATTTTCCGAGTATTCAGAAAACCAGTAGTATTTTGGAAGCTTGGAACACCTTTCCAATAAAGGTGTTTTACGCAGTCTTTGCTTGTGGCTATTTCAAGAGGAAACAAACCACAAAGACAGAACTTAGAACTACTTTATTTTGTCAAGTTTCATGGAGCTAGCACAAACCGTGTTTGATTTAGACTTCCAAACACATCTATATATATAGGAGGAAATAGAGTGAAACCTAAAAACTCAAACTGTTACTGGTAACGAACGCTTCATCCAGGAAGAGTGAAAATTGGGCAGCTAAGTGGACTTAGTGAACTGATCATTACCACAGAGATCATCAAGGTCGGATGAAAAAGAATTTGCCGAGTATTCAGAAAACCAGTAGTATTTTGGAACCTTGGAACACCTTTCCATTAAACGTGTTTTACGCAGTGTTTGCTTGTGGCTAGTTCAAGAGGAAAAAAACCACAAAGACAGAACTGAGAACTACTTTATTTTGTCAAGTTTCAAGGAGCTAGCACAAACCGTGTTTGATTTACACTTAAAAAACATATCTGTCTGTATAGGAGGAAATAGAGTGAAACCTAAAAATTCAAACTGTTACTGGTAACGAACGCTTCATCCTAGAAGAGTGAAAGTTGGGCAGCTAAGTGGACTTAGTGAACTGATCATTACCACAGAGATCATCAAGGTCGGATGACAAAAAATTTGCCGAGTATTCAGAAAACCAGTAGTAGTTTGGAAGCTTGGCACACCTTTCCAATGAAGGTTTTTACGCAGTGTTTGCTTGTGGCTATTTCCAGCGGAAACAAACCACAAAGACAGAACTTAGAACTACTTTATTTTGTCAAGTTTCAAGGAGCTAGCACAAACCGTGTTTGATTTAGACTTAAAAAACACATCTATCTGTATAGGAGGAAATAGAGTGAAACCTAAAAATTCAAACTGTTACTGGTAACGAACGCTTCATCCTAGAAGAGTGAAAATTGGGCAGCTAAGTGGACTTAGTGAACTGATCATTACCACAGAGATCATCAAGGTCGGATGAAAAAAAATTTGCCGAGTATTCAGAAAACCAGCAGTATTTTGGAAGCTTGGAACACCTATCCAATGAAGGTGTTTTACGCAGTCTTTGCTTGTGGCTATTTCAAGAGGAAACAAACCACAAAGACAGAACTTAGAACTACTTTATTTTGTCAAGTTTCAAGGAGCTAGCACAAACCGTGTTTGATTTAGACTTAAAAAACACATCTATCTGTATAGGAGCAAATAGAGTGAAACCTAAAAATTCAAACTATTACTGGTAACGAACGCTTCATCTTAGAAGTGTGAAAATTGGGCAGCTAAGTGAACTTAGTGAACTGATCATTACCACAGAGATCATCAAGGTCGGATGAAAAAAAATTTTGCCGAGTATTCAGAAAACCAGTAGTTTTTTGGAAGCTTGGCACACCTTTCCAATGAAGGTGTTTTACGCAGTCTTTGCTTGTGGCTATTTCAAGAGGAAACAAACCACAAAGACAGAACTTAGAACTACTTTATTTTGTCAAGTTTCAAGGAGCTAGCACAAACCGTGTTTGATTTAGACTTAAAAAACACATCTATCAGTATAGGAGGAAATAGAGTGAAACCTAAAAATTCAAACTGTTACTGGTAACGAACGCTTCATCCTAGAAGAGTGAAAATTGGGCAGCTAAGTGGACTTAGTGAACTGATCATTACCACAGAGATCATCAAGGGCGAATGAAAAAAAAATTTGCCGAGTATTCAGAAAACCAGTAGTATTTTGGAAGCTTGGAACACTTTTAGAATGAAGGTGTTTTACGCAGTGTTTGTTTGTGGCTATTTCAAGAGGAAACAAACCACAAAGACAGAACATAGAACTACTTTATTTTGTCAAGTTTCAAGGAGCTAGCACAAACCGTGTTTGATTTAGACTTAAAAAACTCATCTATCTGTATAGGAGGAAATAGAGTGAAACCTAAAAATTCAAACTGTTACTGGTAACGAACGCTTCATCCTAGAAGAGTGAAAATTGGGCAGCTAAGTGGACTTAGTGAACTGATCATTACCACACAGATCATCAAGTTCGGATGAAAAAAAATTTGCCGAATATTCCGAAAACCAGTAGTTTTTTGGAAGCTTGGCACACCTTTCCAATGAATGTGTTTTACGCAGTCTTTGCTTGTGCCTATTTCAAGAGGAAACAAACCACAAAGACAGAACTTAGAACTACTTTATTTTGTCAAGTTTCATGGAGCTAGCACAAACCGTGTTTGATTTAGACTTCCAAACACATCTATATATATAGGAGGAAATAGAGTGAAACCTAAAAACTCAAACGGTTACTGGTAACGAACGCTTCATCCTAGAAGAGTGAATATTGGGCAGCTAAGTGGACTATGTAAACTGATCATTACCACAGAGATCATCAAGGTCGGATGAAAAAAAATTTTGCCGAGTATTCAGAAAACCAGTAGTTTTTTGGAAGCTTGGCACACCTTTCCAATGAATGTGTTTTACGCAGTCTTTGCTTGTGGCTATTTCAAGAGGAAACAAACCACAAAGACAGAACTTAGAACTACTTTATTTTGTCAAGTTTCAAGGAGCTAGCACAAACCGTGTTTGATTTAGACTTAAAAAAATCATCTATCTGTATAGGGGGAAATAGAGTGAAACCTAAAAATTCAAACTGTTACTGGTAACGAACGCTTCATCCTAGAAGAGTGAAAATTGGGCAGCTAAGTGGACTTAGTGAACTGATCATTGCCACAGAGATCATCAAGGTCGGATGAAAAAAAATTTGCCGAGTATTCAGGAAACCAGTAGTATTTTGGAAGCTTGGCACACCTTTCCAATGAATGTGTTTTTCGCAGTCTTTTCTTGTGGCTATTTCAAGAGGAAACAAACCACAAAGACAGAACTTAGAACTACTTTATTTTGTCAAGTTACAAGGAGCTAGCACAAACCGTGTTTGATTTAGACTCAAAAAACACATCTATCTGTATAGGAGGAAATAGAGTGAAACCTAAAAATTCAAAATGTTACTGGTAACGAACGCTTCATCCTAGAAGAGTGAAAGTTGGGCAGCTAAGTGGACTTAGTGAACTCATCGTTACCACAGAGATCATCAAGGTCGGATGAAAAAAAATTTGCCGAGTATTCAGAAAACCAGTAGTATTTTGGAAGCTTGGAACACCTTTCCAATGAATGTGTTTTACGCAGTCTTTGCTTGTGGCTATTTCAAGAGGAAACAAACCACAAAGACAGAACTTAGAACTACTTTATTTTGTCAAGTTTCAAGGAGCTAGCACAAACCGTGTTTGATTTAGACTCAAAAAACACATCTATCTGTATAGGAGGAAATAGAGTGAAACCTAAAAATTCAAACTGTTACTGGTAACGAACGCTTCATCCTAGAAGAGTGAAAATTGGGCAGCTAAGTGGACTTAGTGAACTGATCATTACCACAGAGATCATCAAGTTCGGATGAAAAAAAATTTGCTGAGTACTCAGAAAACCAGTAGTATTTTGGAAGCTTGGAACACCTTTCTAATGAATGTGTTTTATGCAGTCTTTGCTTGTGGCTATTTCAAGAGGAAACAAACCACAAAGACAGAACTTAGAACTACTTTATTTTGTCAAGTTTCATGGAGCTAGCACAAACCGTGTTTGATTTAGACTTAAAAAACACATCTATCTGTATAGGAGGAAATAGAGTGAAACCTAAAAATTCAAACTGTTACTGGTAACGAACGCTTCATCCTAGAAGAGTGAAAATTGGGCAGCTAAGTGGACTTAGTGAACTGATCATTACCACAGAGATCATCAAGGTCGGATGAAAAAAAATTTGCCGAGTATTCCGAAAACCAGTAGTTTTTTGGAAGCTTGGCACACCTTTCCAATGAATGTGTTTTACGCAGTCTTTGCTTGTGCCTATTTCAAGAGGAAACAAACCACAAAGACAGAACTTAGAACTACTTTATTTTGTCAAGTTTCAAGGAGCTAGCACAAACCATGTTTGATTTAGACTTCCAAACACATCTATATATATAGGAGGAAATAGAGTGAAACCTAAAAACTCAAACGGTTACTGGTAACGAACGCTTCATCCTAGAAGAGTGAATATTGGGCAGCTAAGTGGACTATGTAAACTGATCATTACCACAGAGATCATCAAGGTCGGATGAAAAAAAATTTTGCCGAGTATTCAGAAAACCAGTAGTTTTTTCGAAGCTTGGCACACCTTTCCAATGAAGGTGTTTTACGCAGTCTTTGCTTGTGGCTATTTCAAGAGGAAACAAACCACAAAGACAGAACTTAGAACTACTTTATTTTGACAATTTCAAGGAGCTAGCACAAAACGTGTTTGATTTAGACTTAAAAAACACATCTATCTGTATAGGAGGAAATAGAGTGAAACCTAAAAATTCAAACTGTTACTGGTAACGAACGCTTCATCCTAGAAGAGTGAATGTTGGGCAGCTAAGTGGACTTAGTGAACTGATCATTACCACAGACATCATCAAGGTCGGATGAAAAAAAATTTGCCGAGTATTCAGAAAACCAGAAGTATTTTGGAAGCTTGGAACACCTTTCCAATGA
>NW_027510942.1:0-29731 GCF_048772815.1 Callospermophilus lateralis
CTTTGAAATTTTAGGTTTCACTCTGTTTTCTGCTATATAGATAGATGTCTTTGAAACTCTAAATCAAACACGGTTTGTGCTAGCTCCTTGAAACTTGACAAAATGAAGTAGTTGTAAGTTCTATCTCTATGGTTTGTTTCCTCTTGAAGTACCCCATGCAGAGACTGGCGAAAAACACTTTCGTTAGAAAGGGGTTGCCAAGCTTCCAAAAAACTACTAGTTTGCTGAAATCTCAGCAAACATTTTTTCACCAAATCTTGATGATACTTGGTGGTAATGATCAGTTCACTAATCCCACTTGGCTGCCCAATTTTTATTCTTCTAGGTTGAAGCATTCGTTTCCAGTAACAGTTTGAAATTTTAGGTTTCACTCTGTTTTCTCCTACATAGATAGCTGTGTTTGGAATTCTAAATCAAACACGGTTTGTGCCAGCTCCTTGAAACTTGACCAAATGAAGTAGTTCTAAGTTCTATCTCTATGGTTTGTTTCCTCTTGAAGTACCCCATGCAGAGACTGGCGAAAAACACTTTCATTTGAAAGGCGTTGCCAAGCTTCCAAAAAACTACTAGTTTGCTGAAATCTCAGCAAACATTTTTTCACCAAATCTTGATGATACTTGGTGGTAATGATCAGTTCACTAATCCCACTTGGCTGCCCAACTTTCACTCTTCTAGGTTCAAGCGTTCGTTTCCAGTAACAGTTTGAATTTTTAGGTTTCACTCTGTTTTCTGTTATATACATAGATGTGTTTGAAACTCTAAATCAAACACGGTTTGTGCTAGCTCCGTGAAACTTGACAAAATGAAGTAGTTCTAAGTTCTATCTCTATGGTTTGTTTCCTCTTGAAGTACCCCATGCAGAGACTGGCGAAGAACACTTTCGTTTGAAAGGGGTTGCCAAGCTTCCAAAAAACTACTCGTTTGCTGAAATCTCAGCAAACATTTTTTCACCAAATCTTGATGATACTTGGTGGTAATGATCAGTTCACTAATCCCACTTGGCTGCCCAACTTTCACTCTTCTAGGTTCAAGCGTTCGTTTCCAGTAACAGTTTGAATTTTTAGGTTTCACTCTGTTTTCTGTTATATAGATAGATGTGTTTGAAACTCTAAATCAAACGCGGTTTGTGCTAGCTCCGAGAAACTTGACAAAATGAAGTAGTTCTAAGTTCTATCTCTATGGTTTGTTTCCTCTTGAAGTTCCCCATGCAGAGACTGGCGAAGAAAACTTTCGTTTGAAAGGGGTTGCCAAGCTTCCAAAAAACTTCTCGTTTGCTGAAATCTCAGCAAACATTTTTTCAACAAATCTTGATGATACTTGGTGGTAATGATGAGTTCACTAAGCCCACTTGGCTGCCCAATTTTCACTCTTCTAGGTTCAAGCGTTCGTTTCCAGTAACACTTTGAATTTTTAGGTTTCACTCTGTTTTCTGCTATATAGATAGATGTGTTTGAAACTCTAAATCAAACACGGTTTGTGCTAGCTCCTTGAAACTTGACCAAATGAAGTAGTCCTATGTTCTATCTCTATGGTTTGTTTCCTCTTGAAGTTCCCCATGCAGAGACTGGCGAAAAACACTTTCGTTTTAAAGGGGTTGCCAAGCTTCCAAAAAACTACTAGTTTGCTGAAATCTCAGCAAACATTTTTTCACCAAAACTTGATGATACTTGGTGGTAATGATCAGTTCACTAAGCCCACTTGGCTGCCCAATTTTTACTCTTCTAGGTTCAAGCGTTCGTTTCCAGTAACACTTTGAAATTTTAGGTTTCACTCTGTTTTCTGCTATATAGATAGATGTCTTTGAAACTCTAAATCAAACACGGTTTGTGCTAGCTCCTTGAAACTTGACAAAATGAAGTAGTTGTAAGTTCTATCTCTATGGTTTGTTTCCTCTTGAAGTACCCCATGCAGAGACTGGCGAAAAACACTTTCGTTAGAAAGGGGTTGCCAAGCTTCCAAAAAACTACTAGTTTGCTGAAATCTCAGCAAACATTTTTTCACCAAATCTTGATGATACTTGGTGGTAATGATCAGTTCACTAATCCCACTTGGCTGCCCAATTTTTATTCTTCTAGGTTGAAGCATTCGTTTCCAGTAACAGTTTGAAATTTTAGGTTTCACTCTGTTTTCTCCTACATAGATAGCTGTGTTTGGAATTCTAAATCAAACACGGTTTGTGCTAGCTCCTTGAAACTTGACCAAATGAAGTAGTTCTAAGTTCTATCTCTATGGTTTGTTTCCTCTTGAAGTACCCCATGCAGAGACTGGCGAAAAACACTTTCATTTGAAAGGCGTTGCCAAGCTTCCAAAAAACTACTAGTTTGCTGAAATCTCAGCAAACATTTTTTCACCAAATCTTGATGATACTTGGTGGTAATGATCAGTTCACTAATCCCACTTGGCTGCCCAACTTTCACTCTTCTAGGTTAAAGCGTTCGTTTCCAGTAACAGTTTGAATTTTTAGGTTTCACTCTGTTTTCTGTTATATACATAGATGTGTTTGAAACTCTAAATCAAACACGGTTTGTGCTAGCTCCGTGAAACTTGACAAAATGAAGTAGTTCTAAGTTCTATCTCTATGGTTTGTTTCCTCTTGAAGTACCCCATGCAGACACTGGCGAAGAACACTTTCGTTTGAAAGGGGTTGCCAAGCTTCCAAAAAACTACTCGTTTGCTGAAATCTCAGCAAACATTTTTTCACCAAATCTTGATGATACTTGGTGGTAATGATCAGTTCACTAATCCCACTTGGCTGCCCAACTTTCACTCTTCTAGGTTCAAGCGTTCGTTTCCAGTAACAGTTTGAATTTTTAGGTTTCACTCTGTTTTCTGTTATATAGATAGATGTGTTTGAAACTCTAAATCAAACACGGTTTGTGCTAGCTCCGAGAAACTTGACAAAATGAAGTAGTTCTAAGTTGTATCTCTATGGTTTGTTTCCTCTTGAAGTACCCCATGCAGAGACTGGCGAAGAACACTTTCGTTTGAAAGGGGTTGCCAGGCTTCCAAAAAACTACTCGTTTGCTGAAATCTCAGCAAACATTTTTTCACCAAATCTTGATGATACTTGGTGGTAATGATCAGTTCACTAAGCCCACTTGGCTGCCCAATTTTCACTCTTCTAGGTTCAAGCGTTCGTTTCCAGTAACACTTTGAATTTTTAGGTTTCACTCTGTTTTCTGCTATATAGATAGATGTGTTTGAAACTCTAAATCAAACACGGTTTGTGCTAGCTCCTTGAAACTTGACCAAATGAAGTAGTCCTATGTTCTATCTCTATGGTTTGTTTCCTCTTGAAGTTCCCCATGCAGAGACTGGCGAAAAACACTTTCGTTTTAAAGGGGTTGCCAAGCTTCCAAAAAACTACTAGTTTGCTGAAATCTCAGCAAACATTTTTTCACCAAAACTTGATGATACTTGGTGGTAATGATCAGTTCACTAAGCCCACTTGGCTGCCCAATTTTTACTCTTCTAGGTTCAAGCGTTCGTTTCCAGTAACACTTTGAAATTTTAGGTTTCACTCTGTTTTCTGCTATATAGATAGATGTCTTTGAAACTCTAAATCAAACACGGTTTGTGCTAGCTCCTTGAAACTTGACAAAATGAAGTAGTTGTAAGTTCTATCTCTATGGTTTGTTTCCTCTTGAAGTACCCCATGCAGAGACTGGCGAAAAACACTTTCGTTAGAAAGGGGTTGCCAAGCTTCCAAAAAACTACTAGTTTGCTGAAATCTCAGCAAACATTTTTTCACCAAATCTTGATGATACTTGGTGGTAATGATCAGTTCACTAATCCCACTTGGCTGCCCAATTTTTATTCTTCTAGGTTGAAGCATTCGTTTCCAGTAACAGTTTGAAATTTTAGGTTTCACTCTGTTTTCTCCTACATAGATAGCTGTGTTTGGAATTCTAAATCAAACACGGTTTGTGCTAGCTCCTTGAAACTTGACCAAATGAAGTAGTTCTAAGTTCTATCTCTATGGTTTGTTTCCTCTTGAAGTACCCCATGCAGGGACTGGCGAAAAACACTTTCATTTGAAAGGCGTTGCCAAGCTTCCAAAAAACTACTAGTTTGCTGAAATCTCAGCAAACATTTTTTCACCAAATCTTGATGATACTTGGTGGTAATGATCAGTTCACTAATCCCACTTGGCTGCCCAATTTTCACTCTTCTAGGTTAAAGCGTTCGTTTCCAGTAACAGTTTGAATTTTTAGGTTTCACTCTGTTTTCTGTTATATAGATAGATGTGTTTGAAACTCTAAATCAAACACGGTTTGTGCTAGCTCCGTGAAACTTGACAAAATGAAGTAGTTCTAAGTTCTATCTCTATGGTTTGTTTCCTCTTGAAGTACCCCATGCAGAGACTGGCGAAGAACACTTTCGTTTGAAAGGGGTTGCCAAGCTTCCAAAAAACTACTCGTTTGCTGAAATCTCAGCAAACATTTTTTCACCAAATCTTGATGATACTTGGTGGTAATGATCAGTTCACTAATCCCACTTGGCTGCCCAACTTTCACTCTTCTAGGTTCAAGCGTTCGTTTCCAGTAACAGTTTGAATTTTTAGGTTTCACTCTGTTTTCTGTTATATAGATAGATGTGCTTGAAACTCTAAATCAAACACGGTTTGTGCTAGCTCCGTGAAACTTGACAAAATGAAGTAGTTCTAAGTTCTATCTCTGTGGTTTGTTTCCTCTTGAAGTACCCCATGCAGAGACTGGCGAAGAACACTTTCGTTTGAAAGGGGTTGCCAAGCTTCCAAAAAACTACTAGTTTGCTGAAATCTCAGCAAACATTTTTTCACCAAATCTTGATGATACTTGGTGGTAATGATCAGTTCACTAAGATCACTTGGCTGCCCAATTTTCACTCTTCTAGGTTCAAGCGTTCGTTTCCAGTAACAGTTTGAATTTTTAGGTTTCACTCTGTTTTCTGTTATATAGATAGATGTGTTTGAAACTCTAAATCAAACACGGTTTGTGCTAGCTCCGAGAAACTTGACAAAATGAAGTAGTTCTAAGTTCTATCTCTATGGTTTGTTTCCTCTTGAAGTTCCCCATGCAGAGACTGGCGAAGAAAACTTTCGTTTGAAAGGGGTTGCCAAGCTTCCAAAAAACTTCTCGTTTGCTGAAATCTCAGCAAACATTTTTTCAACAAATCTTGATGATACTTGGTGGTAATGATGAGTTCACTAAGCCCACTTGGCTGCCCAATTTTCACTCTTCTAGGTTCAAGCGTTCGTTTCCAGTAACACTTTGAATTTTTAGGTTTCACTCTGTTTTCTGCTATATAGATAGATGTGTTTGAAACTCTAAATCAAACACGGTTTGTGCTAGCTCCTTGAAACTTGACCAAATGAAGTAGTCCTATGTTCTATCTCTATGGTTTGTTTCCTCTTGAAGTTCCCCATGCAGAGACTGGCGAAAAACACTTTCGTTTTAAAGGGGTTGCCAAGCTTCCAAAAAACTACTAGTTTGCTGAAATCTCAGCAAACATTTTTTCACCAAAACTTGATGATACTTGGTGGTAATGATCAGTTCACTAAGCCCACTTGGCTGCCCAATTTTTACTCTTCTAGGTTCAAGCGTTCGTTTCCAGTAACACTTTGAAATTTTAGGTTTCACTCTGTTTTCTGCTATATAGATAGATGTCTTTGAAACTCTAAATCAAACACGGTTTGTGCTAGCTCCTTGAAACTTGACAAAATGAAGTAGTTGTAAGTTCTATCTCTATGGTTTGTTTCCTCTTGAAGTACCCCATGCAGAGACTGGCGAAAAACACTTTCGTTAGAAAGGGGTTGCCAAGCTTCCAAAAAACTACTAGTTTGCTGAAATCTCAGCAAACATTTTTTCACCAAATCTTGATGATACTTGGTGGTAATGATCAGTTCACTAATCCCACTTGGCTGCCCAATTTTTATTCTTCTAGGTTGAAGCATTCGTTTCCAGTAACAGTTTGAAATTTTAGGTTTCACTCTGTTTTCTCCTACATAGATAGCTGTGTTTGGAATTCTAAATCAAACACGGTTTGTGCTAGCTCCTTGAAACTTGACCAAATGAAGTAGTTCTAAGTTCTATCTCTATGGTTTGTTTCCTCTTGAAGTACCCCATGCAGAGACTGGCGAAAAACACTTTCATTTGAAAGGCGTTGCCAAGCTTCCAAAAAACTACTAGTTTGCTGAAATCTCAGCAAACATTTTTTCACCAAATCTTGATGATACTTGGTGGTAATGATCAGTTCACTAATCCCACTTGGCTGCCCAACTTTCACTCTTCTAGGTTAAAGCGTTCGTTTCCAGTAACAGTTTGAATTTTTAGGTTTCACTCTGTTTTCTGTTATATACATAGATGTGTTTGAAACTCTAAATCAAACACGGTTTGTGCTAGCTCCGTGAAACTTGACAAAATGAAGTAGTTCTAAGTTCTATCTCTATGGTTTGTTTCCTCTTGAAGTACCCCATGCAGACACTGGCGAAGAACACTTTCGTTTGAAAGGGGTTGCCAAGCTTCCAAAAAACTACTCGTTTGCTGAAATCTCAGCAAACATTTTTTCACCAAATCTTGATGATACTTGGTGGTAATGATCAGTTCACTAATCCCACTTGGCTGCCCAACTTTCACTCTTCTAGGTTCAAGCGTTCGTTTCCAGTAACAGTTTGAATTTTTAGGTTTCACTCTGTTTTCTGTTATATAGATAGATGTGTTTGAAACTCTAAATCAAACACGGTTTGTGCTAGCTCCGAGAAACTTGACAAAATGAAGTAGTTCTAAGTTGTATCTCTATGGTTTGTTTCCTCTTGAAGTACCCCATGCAGAGACTGGCGAAGAACACTTTCGTTTGAAAGGGGTTGCCAGGCTTCCAAAAAACTACTCGTTTGCTGAAATCTCAGCAAACATTTTTTCACCAAATCTTGATGATACTTGGTGGTAATGATCAGTTCACTAAGCCCACTTGGCTGCCCAATTTTCACTCTTCTAGGTTCAAGCGTTCGTTTCCAGTAACACTTTGAATTTTTAGGTTTCACTCTGTTTTCTGCTATATAGATAGATGTGTTTGAAACTCTAAATCAAACACGGTTTGTGCTAGCTCCTTGAAACTTGACCAAATGAAGTAGTCCTATGTTCTATCTCTATGGTTTGTTTCCTCTTGAAGTTCCCCATGCAGAGACTGGCGAAAAACACTTTCGTTTTAAAGGGGTTGCCAAGCTTCCAAAAAACTACTAGTTTGCTGAAATCTCAGCAAACATTTTTTCACCAAAACTTGATGATACTTGGTGGTAATGATCAGTTCACTAAGCCCACTTGGCTGCCCAATTTTTACTCTTCTAGGTTCAAGCGTTCGTTTCCAGTAACACTTTGAAATTTTAGGTTTCACTCTGTTTTCTGCTATATAGATAGATGTCTTTGAAACTCTAAATCAAACACGGTTTGTGCTAGCTCCTTGAAACTTGACAAAATGAAGTAGTTGTAAGTTCTATCTCTATGGTTTGTTTCCTCTTGAAGTACCCCATGCAGAGACTGGCGAAAAACACTTTCGTTAGAAAGGGGTTGCCAAGCTTCCAAAAAACTACTAGTTTGCTGAAATCTCAGCAAACATTTTTTCACCAAACCTTGATGATACTTGGTGGTAATCATCAGTTCACTAATCCCACTTGGCTGCCCAATTTTTATTCTTCTAGGTTGAAGCATTCGTTTCCAGTAACAGTTTGAAATTTTAGGTTTCACTCTGTTTTCTCCTACATAGATAGCTGTGTTTGGAATTCTAAATCAAACACGGTTTGTGCTAGCTCCTTGAAACTTGACCAAATGAAGTAGTTCTAAGTTCTATCTCTATGGTTTGTTTCCTCTTGAAGTACCCCATGCAGGGACTGGCGAAAAACACTTTCATTTGAAAGGCGTTGCCAAGCTTCCAAAAAACTACTAGTTTGCTGAAATCTCAGCAAACATTTTTTCACCAAATCTTGATGATACTTGGTGGTAATGATCAGTTCACTAATCCCACTTGGCTGCCCAATTTTCACTCTTCTAGGTTAAAGCGTTCGTTTCCAGTAACAGTTTGAATTTTTAGGTTTCACTCTGTTTTCTGTTATATAGATAGATGTGTTTGAAACTCTAAATCAAACACGGTTTGTGCTAGCTCCGTGAAACTTGACAAAATGAAGTAGTTCTAAGTTCTATCTCTATGGTTTGTTTCCTCTTGAAGTACCCCATGCAGAGACTGGCGAAGAACACTTTCGTTTGAAAGGGGTTGCCAAGCTTCCAAAAAACTACTCGTTTGCTGAAATCTCAGCAAACATTTTTTCACCAAATCTTGATGATACTTGGTGGTAATGATCAGTTCACTAATCCCACTTGGCTGCCCAACTTTCACTCTTCTAGGTTCAAGCGTTCGTTTCCAGTAACAGTTTGAATTTTTAGGTTTCACTCTGTTTTCTGTTATATAGATAGATGTGCTTGAAACTCTAAATCAAACACGGTTTGTGCTAGCTCCGTGAAACTTGACAAAATGAAGTAGTTCTAAGTTCTATCTCTGTGGTTTGTTTCCTCTTGAAGTACCCCATGCAGAGACTGGCGAAGAACACTTTCGTTTGAAAGGGGTTGCCAAGCTTCCAAAAAACTACTAGTTTGCTGAAATCTCAGCAAACATTTTTTCACCAAATCTTGATGATACTTGGTGGTAATGATCAGTTCACTAAGATCACTTGGCTGCCCAATTTTCACTCTTCTAGGTTCAAGCGTTCGTTTCCAGTAACACTTTGAATTTTTAGGTTTCACTCTCTTTTCTGCTATATAGATAGATGTGTTTGAAATCTAAATCAAACACGGTTTGTGCTAGCTCCTTGAAACTTGACAAAATGAAGTAGTTCTAAGTTCTATCTCTATGGTTTGTTTCCTCTTGAAGTACCCCATGCAGAGACTGGCGAAAAACACTTTCATTTGAAAGGGGTTGCCAAGCTTCCAAAAAACTACTAGTTTGCTGAAATCTCAGCAAACATTTTTTCACCAAATCTTGATGATACTTTGTGGTAATGATCAGTTCACTAAGCCCACTTGGCTGCCCAATTTTCACTTTTCTAGGTTCAAGCGTTCGTTTCCAGAAACAGTTTGAAATTTTAGGTTTCACTCTGTTTTCTGCTATATAGATAGATGTGTTTGAAACTCTAAATCAAACACGGTTTGTGCTAGCTCCGTGAAACTTGACAAAATGAAGTAGTTGTAAGTTCTATCTCTATGGTTTGTTTCCTCTTGAAGTACCCCATGCAGAGACTGGCGAAGACCACTTTCGTTTGAAAGGGGTTGCCAAGCTTCCAAGAAACTACTAGTTTGCTGAAATCTCAGCAAACATTTTTTCACCAAATCTTGATGATACTTGGTGGTAATGATCAGTTCACTAATCCCACTTGGCTGCCCAACTTTCACTCTTCTAGGTTCAAGCGTTCGTTTCCAGTAACAGTTTGAATTTTTAGGTTTCACTCTGTTTTCTGTTATATAGATAGATGTGTTTGAAACTCAAATCAAACACGGTTTGTGCTAGCTCCGTGATACTTGACAAAATGAAATAGTTCTAAGTTCTATCTCTATGGTTTGTTTCCTCTTGAAGTACCCCATGCAGAGACTGGCGAAGAACACTTTCGTTTGAAAGGGGTTGCCAAGCTTCCAAAAAACTACTAGTTTGCTGAAATCTCAGCAAACATTTTTTCACCAAATCTTGATGATACTTGGTGGTAATGATCAGTTCACTAATCCCACTTGGCTGCCCAACTTTCACTCTTCTAGGTTCAAGCGTTCGTTTCCAGTAACAGTTTGAATTGTTAGGTTTCACTCTGTTTTCTGTTATATAGATAGATGTGTTTGAAACTCTAAATCAAACACGGTTTGTGCTAGCTCCGTGAAACTTGACAAAATGAAGTAGTTCTAAGTTCTATCTCTATGGTTTGTTTCCTCTTGAAGTACATCATGCAGAGACTGGCGAAGAACACTTTCGTTTGAAAGGGGTTGCCAAGCTTCCAAAAAACTACTCATTTGCTGAAATCTCAGCAAACATTTTTTCACCAAATCTTGATGATACTTGGTGGTAATGATCAGTTCACTAAGCCCACTTGGCTGCCCAATTTTCACTCTTCTAGGTTCAAGCTTTCGTTTCCAGTAACACTTTGAATTTTTAGGTTTCACTCTGTTTTCTGCTATATAGATAGATGTGTTTGAAACTCTAAATCAAACACGGTTTGTGCTAGCTCCTTGAAACTTGACCAAATGAAGTAGTTGTAAGTTCTATCTCTATGGTTTGTTTCCTCTTGAAGTACCCCATGCAGAGACTGGCGAAAAACACTTCCGTTTGAAAGGGGTTGCCCAATTTTTACTCTTCTAGGTTCAAGCGTTCGTTTCCAGTAACACTTTGAAATTTTAGGTTTCACTCTGTTTTCTGCTATATAAATAGATGTCTTTGAAACTCTAAATCAAACACGGTTTGTGCTAGCTCCTTGAAACTTGACAAAATGAAGTAGTTGTAAGTTCTATCTCTATGGTTTGTTTCCTCTTGAAGTACCCCATGCAGAGACTGGCGAAAAACACTTTCGTTTGAAAGGGTTTGCCAAGCTTCCAAAAAACTACTAGTTTGCTGAAATCTCAGCAAACATTTTTTCACCAAATCTTGATGATACTTGGTGGTAATGATCAGTTCACTAATCCCACTTGGCTGCCCAATTTTTATTCTTCTAGGTTGAAGCATTCGTTTCCAGTAACAGTTTGAATTTTTAGGTTTCACTCTGTTTTCTCCTACATAGATACCTGTGTTTGGAATTCTAAATCAAACACGGTTTGTGCTAGCTCCTTGAAACTTGACCAAATGAAGTAGTTCTAAGTTCTATCTCTATGGTTTGTTTCCTCTTGAAGTACCCCATGCAGAGACTGGCGAAAAACACTTTCATTTGAAAGGGGTTGCCAAGCTTCCAAAAAACTACTAGTTTGCTGAAATCTCAGCAAACATTTTTTCACCAAATCTTGATGATACTTGGTGGTAATGATCAGTTCACTAATCCCAGTTGGCTGCCCAACTTTCACTCTTCTAGGTTCAAGCGTTCGTTTCCAGTAACAGTTTGAATTTTTAGGTTTCACTCTGTTTTCTGTTATATAGATAGATGTGTTTGAAACTCTAAATCAAACACGGTTTGTGCTAGCTCCGTGAAACTTGACAAAATGAAGTAGTTCTAAGTTATATCTCTATGGTTTGTTTCCTCTTGAATTACCCCATGCAGAGACTGGCGAAGAACACTTTCGTTTGAAAGGGGTTGCCAAGCTTCCAAAAAACTACTCGTTTGCTGAAATCTCAGCAAACATTTTTTCACCAAATCTTGATGATACTTGGTGGTAATGATCAGTTCACTAATCCCACTTGGCTGCCCAACTTTCATTCTTCTAGGTTCAAGCGTTCGTTTCCAGTAACAGTTTGAATTTTTAGGTTTCACTCTGTTTTCTGCTATATAGATAGATGTCTTTGAAACTCTAAATCAAACACGGTTTGTGCTAGCTCCGTGAAACTTGACAAAATGAAGTAGTTCTAAGTTGTATCTCTATGGTTTGTTTCCTCTTGAAGTACCCCATGCAGAGACTGGCGAAAAACACTTTCATTTGAAAGGGGTTGCCAAGCTTCCAAAAAACTTCTCGTTTGCTGAAATCTCAGCAAACATTTTTTCACCAAATCTTGATGATACTTGGTGGTAAAGATCAGTTCACTAAGCCCACTTGGCTGCCCAATTTTCACTCTTCTAGGTTGAAGCGTTCGTTTCCAGTAACACTTTGAATTTTTAGGTTTCACTCTGTTTTCTGTTATATAGATAGATGTGTTTGAAACTCTAAATCAAACACGGTTTGTGCTAGGTCCTTGAATCTTGAAAAAATGAAGTAGTTCTAAGTTCTATCTCTATGGTTTGTTTCCTCTTGAAGTACCCCATGCAGAGACTGGCGAAAAACACTTTCGTTTGAAAGGGGTTGCCAAGCTTCCAAAAAACTACTAGTTTGCTGAAATCTCAGCAAACATTTTTTCACCAAATCTTGATGATACTTGGTGGTAATGATCAGTTCACTAATCCCACTTGGCTGCCCAACTTTCACTCTTCTAGGTTCAAGCGTTCGTTTCCACTAACAGTTTGAATTTTTAGGTTTCACTCTGTTTTCTGTTATATAGATAGATGTGTTTGAAACTCTAAATCAAACACGGTTTGTGCTAGCTCCGTGAAACTTGACAAAATGAAATAGTTCTAAGTTCTATCTCTATGGTTTGTTTCCTCTTGAAGTACCCCATGCAGAGACTGGCGAAGAACACTTTCGTTTGAAAGGGGTTGCCAAGCTTCCAAAAAACTACTAGTTTGCTGAAATCTCAGCAAACATTTTTTCACCAAATCTTGATGATACCTGGTGGTAATGATCAGTTCACTAATCCCACTTGGCTGCCCAACTTTCACTCTTCTAGGTTCAAGCGTTCGTTTCCAGTAACAGTTTGAATTTTTAGGTTTCACTGTGTTTTCTGTTATATAGATAGATGTGTTTGAAACTCTAAATCAAACACGGTTTGTGCTAGCTCCGTGAAACTTGACAAAATGAAGTAGTTCTAAGTTCTATCTCTATGGTTTGTTTCCTCTTGAAGTACCCCATGCAGAGACTGGCGAAGAACACTTTCGTTTGACAGGGGTTGCCAAGCTTCCAAAAAACTTCTCGTTTGCTGAAATCTCAGCAAACATTTTTTCACCAAATCTTGATGATACTTGGTGGTAATGATCAGTTCACTAAGCCCACTTGGCTGCCCAATTTTCACTCTTCTAGGTTCAAGCGTTCGTTTCCAGTAACACTTTGAATTTTTAGGTTTCACTCTGTTTTCTGCTATATAGATAGATGTGTTTGAAACTCTAAATCAAACACGGTTTGTGCTAGCTCCTTGAAACTTGACCAAATGAAGTAGTCCTATGTTCTATCTCTATGGTTTGTTTCCTCTTGAAGTACCCCATGCAGAGACTGGCGAAAAACACTTTCGTTTTAAAGGGGTTGCCAAGCTTCCAAAAAACTACTAGTTTGCTGAAATCTCAGCAAACATTTTTTCATCAAAACTTGATGATACTTGGTGGTAATGATCAGTTCACTAAGCCCACTTGGCTGCCCAATTTTTACTCTTCTAGGTTCAAGCGTTCGTTTCCAGTAACACTTTGAAATTTTAGGTTTCACTCTGTTTTCTGCTATATAGATAGATGTCTTTGAAACTCTAAATCAAACACGGTTTGTGCTAGCTCCTTGAAACTTGACAAAATGAAGTAGTTGTAAGTTCTATCTCTATGGTTTGTTTCCTCTTGAAGTACCCCATGCAGAGACTGGCGAAAAACACTTTCGTTTGAAAGGGGTTGCCAAGCTTCCAAAAAACTACTAGTTTTCTGAAATCTCAGCAAACGTTTTTTCACCAAATCTTGATGATACTTGGTGGTAATGATCAGTTCACTAATCCCACTTGGCTGCGCAATTTTTATTCTTCTAGGTTAAAGCATTCGTTTCCAGTAACAGTTTGAATTTTTACTTTTCACTCTGTTTTCTCCTACGTAGATAGCTGTATTTATAATTCTAAATCAAACACGGTTTGTGCTAGCTCCTTGAAACTTGACCAAATGAAGTAGTTCTAAGTTCTATCTCTATGGTTTGTTTCCTCTTGAAGTACCCCATGCAGAGACTGGCGAAAAACACTTTCATTTGAAAGGGGTTGCCAAGCTTCCAAAAAACTACTAGTTTGCTGAAATCTCAGCAAACATTTTTTCACCAAATCTTGATGATACTTGGTGGTAATGATCAGTTCACTAATCCCACTTGGCTGCCCAACTTTCACTCTTCTAGGTTCAAGCGTTCGTTTCCAGTAACAGTTTGAATTTTTAGGTTTCACTCTGTTTTCTGTTATATAGATAGATGTGTTTGAAACTCTAAATCAAACACGGTTTGTGCTAGCTCCGTGAAACTTGACAAAATGAAGTAGTTCTAAGTTCTATCTCTATGGTTTGTTTCCTCTTGAAGTACCCCATGCAGAGACTGGCGAAGAACACTTTCGTTTGAAAGGGGTTGGCAAGCTTCCAAAAAACTACTAGTTTGCTGAAATCTCAGCAAACATTTTTTCACCAAATCTTGATGATACTTGGTGGTAATGATCAGTTCACTAATCCCACTTGGCTGCCCAACTTTCACTCTTCTAGGTTCAAGCGTTCGTTTCCAGTAACAGTTTGAATTTTTAGGTTTCACTCTGTTTTCTGTTATATAGATAGATGTGTTTGAAACTCTAAATCAAACACGGTTTGTGCTAGCTCCGTGAAACTTGACAAAATGAAGTAGTTCTAAGTTCTATCTCTATGGTTTGTTTCCTCTTGAAGTACCCCATGCAGAGACTGGCGAAGAACACTTTCGTTTGAATGGGGTTGCCAAGCTTCCAAAAAACTACTCGTTTGCTGAAATCTCAGCAAACATTTTTTCACCAAATCTTGATGATACTTGGTGGTAATGATCAGTTCACTAAGCCCACTTGGCTGCCCAATTTTCACTCTTCTAGGTTCAAGCGTTCGTTTCCAGTAACACTTTGAATTTTTAGGTTTCAATCTGTTTTCTGCTATATAGATAGATGTGTTTGAAACTCTAAATCAAACACGGTTTGTGCTAGCTCCTTGAAACTTGACCAAATGAAGTAGTCCTATGTTCTATCTCTATGGTTTGTTTCCTCTTGAAGTACCCCATGCAGAGACTGGCGAAAAACACTTTCTTTTTAAAGGGGTTGCCAAGCTTCCAAAAAACTACTAGTTTGCTGAAATCTCAGCAAACATTTTTTCATCAAAACTTGATGATACTTGGTGGTAATGATCAGTTCACTAAGCCCACTTGGCTGCCCAATTTTTACTCTTCTAGGTTCAAGCGTTCGTTTCCAGTAACACTTTGAAATTTTAGGTTTCACTCTGTTTTCTGCTATATAGATAGATGTCTTTGAAACTCTAAATCAAACACGGTTTGTGCTAGCTCCTTGAAACTTGACCAAATGAAGTAGTTGTAAGTTCTATCTCTATGGTTTGTTTCCTCTTGAAGTACCCCATGCAGAGACTGGCGAAAAACACTTTCGTTTGAAAGGGGTTGCCAAGCTTCCAAAAAACTACTAGTTTGCTGAAATCTCAGCAAACATTTTTTCACCAAATCTTGATGATACTTGGTGGTAATGATCAGTTCACTAATCCCACTTGGCTGCCCAATTTTTATTCTTCTAGGTTGAAGCATTCGTTTCCAGTAACAGTTTGAATTTTTAGGTTTCACTCTGTTTTCTCCTACATAGATAGCTGTATTTGGAATTCTAAATCAAACACGGTTTGTGCTAGCTCCTTGAAACTTGACCAAATGAAGTAGTTCTAAGTTCTATCTCTATGGTTTGTTTCCTCTTGAAGTACCCCATGCAGAGACTGGCGAAAAACACTTTCATTTGAAAGGGGTTGCCAAGCTTCCAAAAAACTACTAGTTTGCTGAAATCTCAGCAAATATTTTTTCACCAAATCTTGATTATACTTGGTGGTAATGATCAGTTCACTAATCCCACTTGGCTGCCCAACTTTCACTCTTCTAGGTTCAAGCGTTCGTTTCCAGTAACAGTTTGAATTTTTAGGTTTCACTCTGTTTTCTGTTATATAGTTAGATGTGTTTGAAACTCTAAATCAAACACGGTTTGTGCTAGCTCCGTAAAACTTGACAAAATGAAGTAGTTCTAAATTCTATCTCTATGGTTTGTTTCCTCTTGAAGTACCCCATGCAGAGACTGGCGAAGAACACTTTCGTTTGAAAGGGGTTGCCAAGCTTCCAAAAAACTACTCGTTTGCTGAAATCTCAGCAAACATTTTTTCACCAAATCTTGATGATACTTGGTGGTAATGATCAGTTCACTAATCCCACTTGGCTGCCCAACTTTCACTCTTCTAGGTTCAAGCGTTCGTTTCCAGTAACACTTTGAATTTTTAGGTTTCACTCTGTTTTCTGCTATATAGATAGATGTCTTTGAAACTCTAAATCAAACACGGTTTGTGCTAGCTCCGTGAAACTTGACAAAATGAAGTAGTTCTAAGTTCTATCTCTATGGTTTGTTTCCTCTTGAAGTACCCCATGCAGAGACTGGCGAAGAACACTTTCGTTTGAAAGGGGTTGCCAAGCTTCCAAAAAACTACTCGTTTGCTGAAATCTCAGCAAACATTTTTTCACCAAATCTTGATGATACTTGGTGGTAATGATCAGTTCACTAATCCCACTTGGCTGCCCAACTTTCACTCTTCTAGGTTCAAGCGTTCGTTGCCAGTAACAGTTTGAATTTTTAGGTTTCACTCTGTTTTCTGTTATATAGATAGATGTGTTTGAAACTCTAAATCAAACACGGTTTGTGCTAGCTCCGTGAAACTTGACAAAATGAAATAGTTCTAAGTTCTATCTCTATGGTTTGTTTCCTCTTGAAGTACCCCATGCAGAGACTGGCAGACACTTTCGTTTGAAAGGGGTTGCCAAGCTTCCAAAAAACTACTCGTTTCCTGAAATCTCAGCAAACATTTTTTCACCAAATCTTGATGATACTTGGTGGTAATGATCAGTTCACTAAGCCCACTTGGCTGCCCAATTTTCACTCTTCTAGGTTCAAGCGTTCGTTTCCAGTAACACTTTGAATTTTTAGGTTTCACTCTGTTTTCTGCTATATAGATAGATGTGTTTGAAACTCTAAATCAAACACGGTTTGTGCTAGCTCCTTGAAACTTGACCAAATGAAGTAGTCCTATGTTCTATCTCTATGGATTGTTTCCTCTTGAAGTACCCCATGCAGAGACTGGCGAAAAACACTTTCATTTGAAAGGGGTTGCCAAGCTTCCAAAAAACTACTAGTTTGCTGAAATCTCAGCAAACATTTTTTCACCAAATCTTGATGATACTTGGTGGTAATGATCAGTTCACTAATCCCACTTGGCTGTCCAACTTTCACTCTTCTAGGTTCAAGCGTTCGTTTCCAGTAACAGTTTGAATTTTTAGGTTTCACTCTGTTTTCTGCTATATAGATAGATGTGTTTGAAACTCTAAATCAAACACGGTTTGTGCTAGCTCCTTGAAACTTGACCAAATGAAGTAGTCCTATGTTCTATCTGTATGGTTTGTTTCCTCTTTAAGTACCCCATGCAGAGACTGGCGAAAAACACTTTCATTTGAAAGGGGTTGCCAAGCTTCCAAAAAACTACTCGTTTGCTGAAATCTCAGCAAACATTTTTTCACCAAATCTTGATGATACTTGGTGGTAATGATCAGTTCACTAATCCCACTTGGCTGCCCAACTTTCACTCTTCTAGGTTCAAGCGTTCGTTTCCAGTAACAGTTTGAATTTTTAGGTTTCACTCTGTTTTCTTTTATATAGATAGATGTGTTTGAAACTCTAAATCAAACACGGTTTGTGCTAGCTCCGTGAAACTTGACAAAATGAAGTAGTTCTAAGTTCTATCTCTATGGTTTGTTTCCTCTTGAAGTACCCCATGCAGAGACTGGCGAAGAACACTTTCGTTTGAAAGGGGTTGCCAAGCTTCCAAAAAACTACTAGTTTGCTGAAATCTCAGCAAACATTTTTTCACCAAATCTTGATGATAATTGGTGGTAATGATCAGTTCACTAATCCCACTTGGCTGCCCAACTTTCACTCTTCTAGGTTCAAGCGTTCGTTTCCAGTAACAGTTTGAATTTTTAGGTTTCACTCTGTTTTCTGTTATATAGATAGATGTGTTTGAAACTCTAAATCAAACACGGTTTGTGCTAGCTCCTTGAAACTTGACCAAATGAAGTAGTCCTATGTTCTATCTCTATGGTTTGTTTCCTCTTGAAGTACCCCATGCAGAGACTGGCGAAAAAAACTTTCATTTGAAAGGGGTTGCCAAGCTTCCAAAAAACTACTAGTTTGCTGAAATCTCAGCAAACATTTTTTCACCAAATCTTGATGATACTTGGTGGTAATGATCAGTTCACTAATCCCACTTGGCTGCCCAACTTTCACTATTCTAGGTTCAAGCGTTCGTTTCCAGTAACAGTTTGAATTTTTAGGTTTCACTCTGTTTTCTGTTATATAGATAGATGTGTTTGAAACTCTAAATCAAACACGGTTTGTGCTAGCTCCGTGAAACTTGACAAAATGAAGTAGTTCTAAGTTCTATATCTATGGTTTGTTTCCTCTTGAAGTACCCCATGCGGAGACTGGCGAAGAACACTTTCGTTTGAAAGGGGTTGCCAAGCTTCCAAAAAACTACTAGTTTGCTGAAATCTCAGCAAACATTTTTTCACCAAATCTTGATGATACTTGGTGGTAATGATCAGTTCACTAAGCCCACTTGGCTGCCCAATTTTCACTCTTCAAGGTTCAAGCGTTCGTTTCCAGTAACACTTTGAAATTTTAGGTTTCACTCTGTTTTCTGCTATATAGATAGATGTGTTTGAAACTTAAATCAAACACGGTTTGTGCTAGCTCCGTGAAACTTGACAAAATGAAGTAGTTCTAAGTTCTATCTCTATGGTTTGTTTCCTCTTGAAGTACCCCATGCAGAGACAGCCGAAGAACACTTTCGTTTGAAAGGGGTTGCCAAGCTTCCAAAAAACTACTCGTTTGCTGAAATCTCAGCAAACATTTTTTCACCAAATCTGATGATACTTGGTGGTAATGATCAGTTCACTAATCCCACTTGGCTGCCCAACTTTCACTCTTCTAGTTTCAAGCGTTCGTTTCCAGTAACAGTTTGAATTTTTAGGTTTCTCTCTGTTTTCTGCTATATAGATAGATGTCTCGAAACTCTAAATCAAACACGGTTTGTGCTAGCTCCGTGAAACTTGACAAAATGGAGTAGTTCTAAGTTCTATCTCTATGGTTTGTTTCCTCTTGAAGTACCCCATGCAGAGACTGGCGAAGAACACTTTCGTTTGAAAGGGGTTGCCAAGCTTCCAAAAAACTACTCGTTTGCTGAAATCTCAGGAAACATTTTTTCACCAAATCTTGATGATACTTGGTGGTAATGATCAGTTCACTAAGCCCACTTGGCTGCCCAATTTTCACTCTTCTAGGTTCAAGCGTTCGTTTCCAGTAACACTTTGAAATTTTAGGTTTCACTCTGTTTTCTGCTATATAGATAGATGTGTTTGAAACTCTAAATCAAACACGGTTTGTGCTTGCTCCGTGAAACTTGACAAAATGAAGTAGTTCTAAGTTCTATCTCTATGGTTTGTTTCCTCTTGAAGTACCCCATGCAGAGACTGGCGAAGAACACATTCATTTGAAAGGGGTTGCCAGGCTTCCAAAAAACTACTAGTTTGCTGAAATCTCAGCAAACATTTTTTCACCAAATCTAGATGATACTTGGTGGTAATGATCAGTTCACTAATCCCACTTGGCTGCCCAACTTTCACTCTTCTAGGTTCAAGCGTTCGTTTCCAGTAACAGTTTGAATTTTTAGGTTCACTCTGTTTTCTGTTATATAGATAGATGTGTTTGAAACTCTAAATCAAACACGGTTTGTGCTAGCTCCGTGAAACTTGACAAAATGAAGTAGTTCTAAGTTCTATCTCTATGGTTTGTTTCCTTTTGAAGTACCCCATGCAGAGACTGGCGAAGAACACTTTCGTTTGAAAGGGGTTGCCAAGCTTCCAAAAAACTACTAGTTTGCTGAAATCTCAGCAAACATTTTTTCACCAAATCTTGATGATACTTGGTGGTAATGATCAGTTCACTAATCCCACTTGGCTGCCCAACTTTCACTCTTCTAGGTTCAAGCGTTCGTTTCCAGTAACACTTTGAATTTTTAGGTTTCACTCTGTTTTCTGCTATATAGATAGATGTGTTTGAAACTCTAAATCAAATACGGTTTGTGCTAGCTAATTGAAACTTGACAAAATGAAGTAGGTCTAAGTTCTATCTCTACGGTTTGTTTCCTCTTGAAGTACCCCATGCAGAGACTGGCGAAAAACACTTTCGTTTGAAAGGGGTTGCCAAGCTTCCAAAAAACTACTAGTTTGCTGAAATCTCAGCAAACATTTTTTCACCAAATCTTGATGATACTTGGTGGTAATGATCAGTTCACTAATCCCACTTGGCTGCCCAACTTTCACTCTTCTAGGTTCAAGCGTTCGTTTCCAGTAACAGTTTGAATTTTTAGGTTTCACTCTGTTTTCTGTTATATAGATAGATATGTTTGAAACTCTAAATCAAACACGGTTTGTGCTAGCTCCGTGAAACTTGACAAAATGAAGTAGTTCTAAGTTCTATCTCTATGGTTTGTTTCCTCTTGAAGTACCCCATGCAGAGACTGGCAGACACTTTCGTTTGAAAGGGGTTGCCAAGCTTCCAAAAAACTACTCGTTTGCTGAAATCTCAGCAAACATTTTTTCACCAAATCTTGATGATACTTGGTGGTAATGATCAGTTCACTAAGCCCACTTGGCTGCCCAATTTTCACTCTTCTAGGTTCAAGCGTTCGTTTCCAGTAACACTTTGAATTTTTAGGTTTCACTCTGTTTCCTGCTATATAGATAGATGTGTTTGAAACTCTAAATCAAACACGGTTTGTGCTAGCTCCTTGAAAGTTGACCAAATGAAGTAGTCCTATGTTCTATCTCTATGGATTGTTTCCTCTTGAAGTACCCCATGCAGAGACTGGCGAAAAACACTTTCATTTGAAAGGGGTTGCCAAGCTTCCAAAAAACTACTAGTTTGCTGAAATCTCAGCAAACATTTTTTCACCAAATCTTGATGATACTTGGTGGTAATGATCAGTTCACTAATCCCACTTGGCTGTCCAACTTTCACTCTTCTAGGTTCAAGCGTTCGTTTCCAGTAACAGTTTGAATTTTTAGGTTTCACTCTGTTTTCTGCTATATAGATAGATGTGTTTGAAACTCTAAATCAAACACGGTTTGTGCTAGCTCCTTGAAACTTGACCAAATGAAGTAGTCCTATGTTCTATCTGTATGGTTTGTTTCCTCTTTAAGTACCCCATGCAGAGACTGGCGAAAAACACTTTCATTTGAAAGGGGTTGCCAAGCTTCCAAAAAACTACTCGTTTGCTGAAATCTCAGCAAACATTTTTTCACCAAATCTTGATGATACTTGGTGGTAATGATCAGTTCACTAATCCCACTTGGCTGCCCAACTTTCACTCTTCTAGGTTCAAGCGTTCGTTTCCAGTAACAGTTTGAATTTTTAGGTTCACTCTGTTTTCTGTTATATAGATAGATGTGTTTGAAACTCTAAATCAAACACGGTTTGTGCTAGCTCCGTGAAACTTGACAAAATGGAGTAGTTCTAAGTTCTATCTCTATGGTTTGTTTCCTCTTGAAGTACCCCATGCAGAGACTGGCGAAGAACACTTTCGTTTGAAAGGGGTTGCCAAGCTTCCAAAAAACTACTCGTTTGCTGAAATCTCAGGAAACATTTTTTCACCAAATCTTGATGATACTTGGTGGTAATGATCAGTTCACTAAGCCCACTTGGCTGCCCAATTTTCACTCTTCTAGGTTCAAGCGTTCGTTTCCAGTAACACTTTGAAATTTTAGGTTTCACTCTGTTTTCTGCTATATAGATAGATGTGTTTGAAACTCTAAATCAAACACGGTTTGTGCTTGCTCCGTGAAACTTGACAAAATGAAGTAGTTCTAAGTTCTATCTCTATGGTTTGTTTCCTCTTGAAGTACCCCATGCAGAGACTGGCGAAGAACACATTCATTTGAAAGGGGTTGCCAGGCTTCCAAAAAACTACTAGTTTGCTGAAATCTCAGCAAACATTTTTTCACCAAATCTAGATGATACTTGGTGGTAATGATCAGTTCACTAATCCCACTTGGCTGCCCAACTTTCACTCTTCTAGGTTCAAGCGTTCGTTTCCAGTAACAGTTTGAATTTTTAGGTTCACTCTGTTTTCTGTTATATAGATAGATGTGTTTGAAACTCTAAATCAAACACGGTTTGTGCTAGCTCCGTGAAACTTGACAAAATGAAGTAGTTCTAAGTTCTATCTCTATGGTTTGTTTCCTTTTGAAGTACCCCATGCAGAGACTGGCGAAGAACACTTTCGTTTGAAAGGGGTTGCCAAGCTTCCAAAAAACTACTAGTTTGCTGAAATCTCAGCAAACATTTTTTCACCAAATCTTGATGATACTTGGTGGTAATGATCAGTTCACTAATCCCACTTGGCTGCCCAACTTTCACTCTTCTAGGTTCAAGCGTTCGTTTCCAGTAACACTTTGAATTTTTAGGTTTCACTCTGTTTTCTGCTATATAGATAGATGTGTTTGAAACTCTAAATCAAATACGGTTTGTGCTAGCTAATTGAAACTTGACAAAATGAAGTAGGTCTAAGTTCTATCTCTACGGTTTGTTTCCTCTTGAAGTACCCCATGCAGAGACTGGCGAAAAACACTTTCGTTTGAAAGGGGTTGCCAAGCTTCCAAAAAACTACTAGTTTGCTGAAATCTCAGCAAACATTTTTTCACCAAATCTTGATGATACTTGGTGGTAATGATCAGTTCACTAATCCCACTTGGCTGCCCAACTTTCACTCTTCTAGGTTCAAGCGTTCGTTTCCAGTAACAGTTTGAATTTTTAGGTTTCACTCTGTTTTCTGTTATATAGATAGATATGTTTGAAACTCTAAATCAAACACGGTTTGTGCTAGCTCCGTGAAACTTGACAAAATGAAGTAGTTCTAAGTTCTATCTCTATGGTTTGTTTCCTCTTGAAGTACCCCATGCAGAGACTGGCAGACACTTTCGTTTGAAAGGGGTTGCCAAGCTTCCAAAAAACTACTCGTTTGCTGAAATCTCAGCAAACATTTTTTCACCAAATCTTGATGATACTTGGTGGTAATGATCAGTTCACTAAGCCCACTTGGCTGCCCAATTTTCACTCTTCTAGGTTCAAGCGTTCGTTTCCAGTAACACTTTGAATTTTTAGGTTTCACTCTGTTTCCTGCTATATAGATAGATGTGTTTGAAACTCTAAATCAAACACGGTTTGTGCTAGCTCCTTGAAAGTTGACCAAATGAAGTAGTCCTATGTTCTATCTCTATGGATTGTTTCCTCTTGAAGTACCCCATGCAGAGACTGGCGAAAAACACTTTCATTTGAAAGGGGTTGCCAAGCTTCCAAAAAACTACTAGTTTGCTGAAATCTCAGCAAACATTTTTTCACCAAATCTTGATGATACTTGGTGGTAATGATCAGTTCACTAATCCCACTTGGCTGTCCAACTTTCACTCTTCTAGGTTCAAGCGTTCGTTTCCAGTAACAGTTTGAATTTTTAGGTTTCACTCTGTTTTCTGCTATATAGATAGATGTGTTTGAAACTCTAAATCAAACACGGTTTGTGCTAGCTCCTTGAAACTTGACCAAATGAAGTAGTCCTATGTTCTATCTGTATGGTTTGTTTCCTCTTTAAGTACCCCATGCAGAGACTGGCGAAAAACACTTTCATTTGAAAGGGGTTGCCAAGCTTCCAAAAAACTACTCGTTTGCTGAAATCTCAGCAAACATTTTTTCACCAAATCTTGATGATACTTGGTGGTAATGATCAGTTCACTAATCCCACTTGGCTGCCCAACTTTCACTCTTCTAGGTTCAAGCGTTCGTTTCCAGTAACAGTTTGAATTTTTAGGTTTCACTCTGTTTTCTGTTATATAGATAGATGTGTTTGAAACTCTAAATCAAACACGGTTTGTGCTAGCTCCTTGAAACTTGACCAAATGAAGTAGTCCTATGTTCTATCTCTATGGTTTGTTTCCTCTTGAAGTACCCCATGCAGAGACTGGCGAAAAAAACTTTCATTTGAAAGGGGTTGCCAAGCTTCCAAAAAACTACTAGTTTGCTGAAATCTCAGCAAACATTTTTTCACCAAATCTTGATGATACTTGGTGGTAATGATCAGTTCACTAATCCCACTTGGCTGCCCAACTTTCACTATTCTAGGTTCAAGCGTTCGTTTCCAGTAACAGTTTGAATTTTTAGGTTTCACTCTGTTTTCTGTTATATAGATAGATGTGTTTGAAACTCTAAATCAAACACGGTTTGTGCTAGCTCCGTGAAACTTGACAAAATGAAGTAGTTCTAAGTTCTATATCTATGGTTTGTTTCCTCTTGAAGTACCCCATGTGGAGACTGGCGAAGAACACTTTCGTTTGAAAGGGGTTGCCAAGCTTCCAAAAAACTACTAGTTTGCTGAAATCTCAGCAAACATTTTTTCACCAAATCTTGATGATACTTGGTGGTAATGATCAGTTCACTAAGCCCACTTGGCTGCCCAATTTTCACTCTTCAAGGTTCAAGCGTTCGTTTCCAGTAACACTTTGAAATTTTAGGTTTCACTCTGTTTTCTGCTATATAGATAGATGTGTTTGAAACTTAAATCAAACCGGTTTGTGCTAGCTCCGTGAAACTTGACAAAATGAAGTAGTTCTAAGTTCTATCTATATGGTTTGTTTCCTCTTGAAGTACCCCATGCAGAGACAGCCGAAGAACACTTTCGTTGAAAGGGGTTGCCAAGCTTCCAAAAAACTACTCGTTTGCTGAAATCTCAGCAAACATTTTTTCACCAAATCTTGATGATACTTGGTGGTAATGATCAGTTCACTAATCCCACTTGGCTGCCCAACTTTCACTCTTCTAGTTTCAAGCGTTCGTTTCCAGTAACAGTTTGAATTTTTAGGTTTCTCTCTGTTTTCTGCTATATAGATAGATGTCTCGAAACTCTAAATCAAACACGGTTTGTGCTAGCTCCGTGAAACTTGACAAAATGGAGTAGTTCTAAGTTCTATCTCTATGGTTTGTTTCCTCTTGAAGTACCCATGCAGAGACTGGCGAAAGAACACTTTCGTTTGAAAGGGTTGCCAAGCTTCCAAAAAACTACTCGTTGCTGAAATCTCAGCAAACATTTTTTCACCAAATCTTGATGATACTTGGTGGTAATGATCAGTTCACTAAGCCCACTTGGCTGCCCAATTTTCACTCTTCTAGGTTCAAGCGTTCGTTTCCAGTAACACTTTGAAATTTTAGGTTTCACTCTGTTTTCTGCTATATAGATAGATGTGTTTGAAACTCTAAATCAAACACGGTTTGTGCTTGCTCCGTGAAACTTGACAAAATGAAGTAGTTCTAAGTTCTATCTCTATGGTTTGTTTCCTCTTGAAGTACCCCATGCAGAGACTGGCGAAGAACACATTCATTTGAAAGGGGTTGCCAGGCTTCCAAAAAACTACTAGTTTGCTGAAATCTCAGCAAACATTTTTTCACCAAATTTAGATGATACTTGGTGGTAATGATCAGTTCACTAATCCCACTTGGCTGCCCAACTTTCACTCTTCTAGGTTCAAGCGTTCGTTTCCAGTAACAGTTTGAATTTTTAGGTTCACTCTGTTTTCTGTTATATAGATAGATGTGTTTGAAACTCTAAATCAAACACGGTTTGTGCTAGCTCCGTGAAACTTGACAAAATGAAGTAGTTCTAAGTTCTATCTCTATGGTTTGTTTCCTTTTGAAGTACCCCATGCAGAGACTGGCGAAGAACACTTTCGTTTGAAAGGGGTTGCCAAGCTTCCAAAAAACTACTAGTTTGCTGAAATCTCAGCAAACATTTTTTCACCAAATCTTGATGATACTTGGTGGTAATGATCAGTTCACTAATCCCACTTGGCTGCCCAACTTTCACTCTTCTAGGTTCAAGCGTTCGTTTCCAGTAACACTTTGAATTTTAGGTTTCACTCTGTTTTCTGCTATATAGATAGATGTGTTTGAAACTCTAAATCAAATACGGTTTGTGCTAGCTAATTGAAACTTGACAAAATGAAGTAGGTCTAAGTTCTATCTCTACGGTTTGTTTCCTCTTGAAGTACCCCATGCAGAGACTGGCGAAAAACACTTTCGTTTGAAAGGGGTTGCCAAGCTTCCAAAAAACTACTAGTTTGCTGAAATCTCAGCAAACATTTTTTCACAAATCTTGATGATACTTGGTGGTAATGATCAGTTCACTAATCCCACTTGGCTGCCCAACTTTCACTCTTCTAGGTTCAAGCGTTCGTTTCCAGTAACAGTTTGAATTTTTAGGTTTCACTCTGTTTTCTGTTATATAGATAGATATGTTTGAAACTCTAAATCAAACACGGTTTGTGCTAGCTCCGTGAAACTTGACAAAATGAAGTAGTTCTAAGTTCTATCTCTATGGTTTGTTTCCTCTTGAAGTACCCCATGCAGAGACTGGCGAAGAACACTTTCGTTTGAAAGGGGTTGCCAAGCTTCCAAAAAACTACTCATTTGCTGAAATCTCAGCAAACATTTTTTCACCAAATCTTGATGATACTTGGTGGTAATGATCAGTTCACTAAGCCCACTTGGCTGCCCAATTTTCACTCTTCTAGGTTCAAGCGTTCGTTTCCAGTAACACTTTGAAATTTTAGGTTTCACTCTGTTTTCTGTTATATAGATAGATGTGTTTGAAACTCTAAATCAAACACGGTTTGTGCTAGCTCCGTGAAACTTGACAAAATGAAGTAGTTCTAAGTTCTATCTCTATGGTTTGTTTCCTCTTGAAGTACCCCATGCAGAGACTGGGGAAAAAACTTTCGTTTGAAAGGGGTTGCCAAGCTTCCAAAAAACTACTAGTTTGCTGAAATCGCAGCAAATATTTTTTCACCAAATCTTGATGATACTTGGTGGTAATGATCAGTTCACTAATCCCACTTGGCTGCCCAACTTTCACTCTTCTATGTTCAAGCGTTCGTTTCCAGTAACAGTTTGAATTTTTAGGTTTCACTCTGTTTTCTGTTATATAGATAGATGTTTGAAACTCTAAATCAAACACGGTTTGTGCTAGCTCCTTGAAACTTGAGCAAATGAAGTAGTTCTAAGTTCTATCTCTATGGTTTGTTTCCTCTTGAAGTACCCCATGCAGAGACTGGCGAAAAACACTTTCATTTGAAAGGGGTTGCCAAGCTTCCAAAAAACTACTAGTTTGCTGAAATCTCAGCAAACATTTTTTCACCAAATCTTGATGATACTTGGTGGTAATGATCAGTTCACTAAGCCCACTTGGCTGCCCAACTTTCACTCTTCTAGGTTCAAGCGTTCGTTTCCAGTAACAGTGTGAATTTTTAGGTTTCACTCTGTTTTCTGCTATATAGATAGATGTGTTTGAAACTCTAAATCAAACACGGTTTGTGCTAGATCCGTGAAACTTGACAAAATGAAGTAGTTCTAAGTTCTATCTCTATGGTTTGTTTCCTCTTGAAGTACCCCATGCAGAGACTGGCGAAGAACACTTTCGTTTGAAAGGGGTTGCCAAGCTTCCAAAAAACTACTAGTTTGCTGAAATCTCAGCAAACATTTTTTCACCAAATCTTGATGATACTTGGTGGTAATGATCAGTTCACTAATCCCACTTGGCTGCCCAACTTTCACTCTTCTAGGTTCAAGCGTTCGTTTCCAGTAACACTTTGAATTTTTAGGTTTCACCTGTTTTCTGTTATATAGATAGATGTGTTTGAAACTCTAAATCAAACACGGTTTGTGCTAGCTCCTTGAAACTTGACAAAATGAAGTAGTTCTAAGTTCTATCTCTATGGTTTGTTTCCTCTTGAAGTACCCCATGCCGAGACTGGCGAAGAACACTTTCGTTTGAAAGGGGTTGCCAAGCTTCCAAAAACTACTAGTTTGCTGAAATCTCAGCAAACATTTTTTCACCAAATCTTGATGATACTTGGTGGTAATGATCAGTTCACTAATCCCACTTGGCTGCCCAACTTTCACTCTTCTAGGTTCAAGCGTTCGTTTCCAGTAACAGTTTGAATTTTTAGGTTTCACTCTGTTTTCTGCTATATAGATAGATGTCTTTGAAACTCTAAATCAAACACGGTTTGTGCTAGGCTCCGTGAAACTTGACAAAATGAAGTAGTTTCTAAGTTCTATCTCTATGGTTTGTTTCCTCTTGAAGTACCCCATGCAGAGACTGGCGAAGAACACTTTCGTTTGAAAGGGGTTGCCAAGCTTCCAAAAAACTACTCGTTTGCTGAAATCTCAGCAAACATTTTTCACCAATCTTGATGATACTTGGTGGTAATGATCAGTTCACTAAGCCACTTGGCTGCCCAATTTTCACTCTTCTAGGTTCAAGCGTTCGTTTCCAGTAACACTTTGAAATTTTAGGTTTCACTCTGTTTTCTGTTATATAGATAGATGTGTTTGAAACTCTAAATCAAACACGGTTTGTGCTAGCTCCGTGAAACATGACAAAATGAAGTAGTTCTAAGTTCTATCTCTATGGTTTGTTTCCTCTTGAAGTACCCCATGCAGAAACAGCCGAAGAACACTTTCGTTTGAAAGGGGTTGCCAAGCTTACAAAAAACTTCTCGTTTGCTGAAATCTCAGCAAACGTTTTTTCACCAAATCTTGATGATACTTGGTGGTAATGATCAGTTCACTAAGTCCACTTGGCTGCCCAATTTTCACTCTTCTAGGTTCAAGCGTTCGTTTCCAGTAACACTTTGAATTTTTAGGTTTCACTCTGTTTCCTGCTATATAGATAGATGTGTTTGAAACTCTAAATCAAACACGGTTTGTGCTAGCTCCTTGAAACTTGACAAAATGAAGTAGTTCTAAGTTCTATCTCTATGGTTTGTTTCCTCTTGAAGTACCCCATGCAGAGACTGGCGAAGAACACTTTCGTTTGAAAGGGGTTGCCAAGCTTCCAAAAAACTACTAGTTTGCTGAAATCTCAGCAAACATTTTTTCACCAAATCTTGATGATACTTGGTGGTAATGATCAGTTCACTAATCCCACTTGGCTGCCCAACTTTCACTATTCTAGGTTCAAGCGTTCGTTTCCAGTAACAGTTTGAATTTTTAGGTTTCACTCTGTTTTCTGTTATATAGATAGATGTGTTTGAAACTCTAAATCAAACACGGTTTTGCTAGCTCCGTGAAACTTGACAAAATGAAGTAGTTCTAAGTTCTATATCTATGGTTTGTTTCCTCTTGAAGTACCCCATGTGGAGACTGGCGAAGAACACTTTCGTTGAAAGGGGTTGCCAAGCTTCCAAAAAACTACTAGTTTGCTGAAATCTCAGCAAACATTTTTTCACCAATCTTGATGATACTTGGTGGTAATGATCAGTTCACTAAGCCCACTTGGCTGCCCAATTTTCACTCTTCAAGGTTCAAGCGTTCGTTTCCAGTAACACTTTGAAATTTTAGGTTTCACTCTGTTTTCTGCTATATAGATAGATGTGTTTGAAACTTAAATCAAACACGGTTTGTGCTAGCTCCGTGAAACTTGACAAAATGAAGTAGTTCTAAGTTCTATCTATATGGTTTGTTTCCTCTTGAAGTACCCCATGCAGAGACAGCCGAAGAACACTTTCGTTTGAAAGGGGTTGCCAAGCTTCCAAAAAACTACTCGTTTGCTGAAATCTCAGCAAACATTTTTTCACCAAATCTTGATGATACTTGGTGGTAATGATCAGTTCACTAATCCCACTTGGCTGCCCAACTTTCACTCTTCTAGTTTCAAGCGTTCGTTTCCAGTAACAGTTTTGAATTTTTAGGTTTCTCTCTGTTTTCTGCTATATAGATAGATGTCTCGAAACTCTAAATCAAACACGGTTTCGTGCTAGCTCCGTGAAACTTGACAAAATGGAGTAGTTCTAAGTTCTAT
>NW_027510943.1:0-29729 GCF_048772815.1 Callospermophilus lateralis
ACACTCTGTTTTCTCCTATAGAGATAGATGTGTTTGGAACTCTAAATCTAACCCGGTTTGTGCTAGCTCGTTGAAACTTGACACAATAAAGTAGTTCTAAGTTCTATCTCTATGGTTTGTTTCCTCTTGAAGCAGCCCTAGGCAGAGACTGTTGAATGACACTTTCATTTGAAAGATGATGGCAAGCTTCCAAAAAACTACTAGTTTTCTGAAATCTCAGCAAATATTTTTTCACCCAATATTGATGATACTTGGTGGTAATGATCAGATCACTTTGCCCACTTGGCTACCCAATTCTCATACTTCTAGGTTGAAGCGTTCTTTCTCAGTAACAGTTTGAATTTTTAGGTTTCACTCTGTTTTCTCCTATATAGATAGATGTGTTTTGGAACTCTAAATCTAACAATTTTTGTGCTAGCTTCTTGAAACTTAACACAATAAAGTAGTTCTAAGTTCTCTCTCTATGGTTTGTTTCCTCTTGAAGTAGCCCTAAGCTTAGACTTACGAACAACACTTTCATTTTAAAGGGGATGCCAAGCTTCCAAAAACTACTAGTTCTCTGAAATCTCAGCAAATATTTTTTCACCCAAACTTGATGATACTTGGTGGTAAGGATCAGTTCACGAAGCCCACTTCGCTGCCCAATTTTCATTCTTCTAGGTTGAGGCATTGTTTTTAAGTAACAGTTTGAAATTTTAGGTTTCACTCTGCTTTCTCCTATACAGATAGATATGTTTGGAACTCTAAATCTAACACGGTTTGTGGTAGCTACTTGAAACTTGACACAAAAAAGTATTTCTAAGTTCTATCTCTATGGTGTGTTTCCTTTAGAAGTAGCCCTAAGCAGAGATTGCCTAAAGACACTTTCATTTGAGAGGGGATGCCAAGCATCCAAAAAACTACTAGTTTCTGAAACCTCAGCAAATAATTTTTCAACCAATCTTGATGATACTTGGTGGTAATGATGAGTTCACAAAACCCACGTACCTGCCCAATTTTCATCTTCTAGGTTGAAGCCTTCGTTTCCAGAAACTTTTTGAAATTTTAGGTTTCACTCTGTTTTCTCCTATGCAGATAGATGTGTTTGGAACTCTAAATCTAACCCGGTCTGTGCTAGCTCCTTGAAACTTGACACAATAAAGTAGTTCTCAGTTCTATCTCTACGGTTTTTTTCTTCTTGAAGTAGCCCTAAGCAGAGACTGTCGAAAGACACTCTCATTTGAAAGGGGTTGCCAAGCTTCCAAAAAACTACTAGTTTTCTGAAATCTCCGCAAATATATTTTCACCCAATCTTGATGATACTTGGTGGTAATGATCACTTCCCTAAGGCCACTTCGCTGCCCAATTTTCATTTTTCCAAGTTGAATCGTTCGTTTCCAATATCAGTTTGAATTTTAAGTTTCACGCTGTTTTCTCTTATATAAATAGATGTTTTTGTAACTGTAAATCAAACACGGTTTTTGCTTGTTCTTGAAACTTGACACAATAAAGTAGTTCTAAGTTTTATCATTATGGTTTGTTTCCTCTCGAAGTAGATTTAAGCAGAGACTGGCGAAAGACATTTTCATTTGAAAGGGCTGCCAAGCTTCCAAAAATCTAAAGTTTTCTGAAATCTCAGCAAATATTTTTTCACCCAATCTTGATGATACTAGGTGGTAATGATCAGTTCACTAAGCCCACTTGGCTGCCCAATTTTGATTTTTCTATGTTGAAGTGTTCGTTTCCAGTAACAGTTGAATTTTTAGGGTTCACTTTTTTTATCCAATACAGACAGATATGTTTGGAACTCTAAATCTAACCTGGTTTTTGCTAGCTTTTTGAAACTTGACACAATATGTAGTTCTAAGTTCTCTCTGTGGTTTTTTTTTTCTCTTGAAGTATCCCTAAGCAGAGACTGGTGAAAGACACCTTCCTTTGAATGGGTTTGCCAAGCACCCAGAAAATTACTAGTTCTCTGAAATTTCTGGAAATATTTTTTCACCCAATCTTGATGATACTTGGTGGTAATGATCACTTCACTATGCCCACTTGGCTGCCAAATTTTCATTCTTCTAAGTTGAAGCGTTCATTTCCAGTAACAGTTTGAATTTTCAGGTTTCACTTTGTTTTCTCCTATACAGATAGATGTGTTTGGAACTCTAAATCAAACACGGTTTGTGCTAGCTCCTTGAAACTTTCCACAATAAAGTAGTTCTAAGTTCTATCTGTATGGTTTGTTTCCTTTTGAAGTAGCCCTAAGCAGAGACTGGCGAAAGACACTTTCATTTGATAGGGGTTGCCAACCTTCCAAAAAACTACTAGTTTTCTGACTACTCAGCTAATATTTTTTAACCCAATCATGATGATACATAGTGATAATGTTCAGTTCACAAAGCGCACATGGCTGCCAAATTTTCATTCTTCTAGATTGAAGCGTTCGCTTCCAGTAACAGTTTGAATTTTTAGGTTTCACTCTGTTTTCTCCTATATAGATTAATGTGTTTGGAACTCTAAATCTAACACGGTTTGTGCTAGCTCTTTGAATCTTGACACAATTAAGTAATTCTAAGTTCTATCGCTGTGGTTTCTGTCCTATTAAAGTAGCCCTAAGCAGAGACTGTCGAAAGACACTTTCATATGAAAGTGGTTGCCAAGCTTCTAAAAAACTACTAGGTTTCTGAAATCTCAGCAAATATTTTTTCACCCAATCTTGATGATATTTGGTGGTAAGGATCAGTTTACTATGCCCACTTGACTGCCCAATTTTCATTCTTCTAGAATGAAGCGTTTGTTTCCAGTAACAGTTTGAATTTTTAGGTTTCACTCTGTTTTCTCCTATAAAGATAGCTGTGTTTGGAACTCTAAATGAAACACAGTTTGTGGTAGGTCCTTGAAACTTGACACAATAAAGTAGTTCTAAGTTCTCTCTATATGGTTTTTTCCTTATAAAATAGTCTTAAGCACAGACTTTGGAAAGACAATTATATTTGAAAAAGTCGCCAAGCTTTCAAAAACCTACTAGTTTTCTGAAATCTCAGCAAAAATTTTTTCACCCAATCTTGATGATACTTGGTGGTAATGATCAGTTCACTACACCCACATGGCTGCCCAATTTTCATTCTTCTAGGCTAAAGTGTTCGTTTCCAGTAAAGTTTGAATTTTTAGGTTTCACTTTGTTTTCTCCTATACAGATAGATGTGTTTGGAACTCTAAGTCAAACACGGTTAGTGCTAGCTCCTTGAAACCTTACACAATAAAGTAGTTCTAAGTTCTGTCTCTATGCTTTGTTTCCTCTTGAAGTAGCCCTAAGCAGAGACTGGCGAAAGACACTTTAATTTGAAAGGGTTGCCAAGCTTCCAAAAAATTACTAGTTTTCTGAAATCTCAGCAAATATTTTTTCACCAATTCTTGATGACACTTGGTGGTAATGATGAGTTAACTAAACTCACTTGACTGCCCCATTTTCATTCTTCTAGTTTGAAGCATTCATTTCCAGTAACAGTTTGAATTTTTAGGTTTCAATCTGTTTTCTCCTATATAGATAGATGTGTTTTGGAACTCTAAATCTAACAATTTTTGTGCTAGCTTCTTGAAACTTAACACAATAAAGTAGTTGTAAGTTCTCTCTCTATGGTTTGTTTCCTCTTGAAGTAGCCCTAAGCAGAGACTGGTGAAAAACACTTTCAATTGAAAGGGGTTGCCAAGCTTCCAAAAAAACTACGAGTTTTCTCAAATCTCAGAAAATGTTTTTTCACCCAATCTTGATGATACTTTGGTGGCAATGATCCGTTCACTAAGCCACTTGGCTGCCCAATTTTCATTCTTCTAGGTTGAAGCGTTCGTTTCCAGTCACAGTTTGAAATTTTAGGTATTACTCTGTTTTCGACTATATAGATAGATTTGTTTGGAAATCTAATTCACACACCGTTTGTGCTAGCTCCTTGAAACTTGACACAATAAAGTAGATCTAAGCTCTATCTCTATGGTTTGTTTCCTCTTGAAGTAGCCCTAAGCAGAGACTGGCAAAAGACACTTTCATTTGAAAGGGATTGACAAGCGTCCAAAAAACTAGCGGTTTTCTGAAATCTCAGCAAATATATTTCACCCAATCTTGATGATACTTGGTGGTAATGATCAGTTCACTAAGCCCACTTCGCTGCCCAATTTTCATTCTTCTAGGTTGAGGCATTGTTTTTCAGTAACAGTTTGAAATTTTAGGTTTCACTCTGTTTTCTCCTATACAGATAGATGTGTTTGGAGCTCTAAATCAAACACGGTTTGTGGTAGCTACTTGAAACTTGACACAAAAAAGTATTTCTAAGTTCCGTCTCTATGGTTTTTCTCTTCTTGAAGTAGACCTAAGCAGAGACTGGCGAAAGACACTTTCGTTTGAAAGGGGTTGCCAAGCTTTCAAAAAACCACTAGTTTTCTGAAATATCAGCAAATATTTTTTCACCCTATCTTGATGATACTTGGTGGTAATGATCCGTTGTCTAAGACCACTTGGCTGCCCAATTTTCATTCATCTAGGTTGAAGCATTCGTTTCTGGTAACATTTCAAATTTTTAGGTTACACTCTGTTTTCTCCTATAGAGATAGATGTGTTTGGAACTCTAAATCTAACCCGGTTTGTGCTAGCTCGTTGAAACTTGACACAATAAAGTAGTTCTAAGTTCTATCTCTATGGTTTGTTTCCTCTTGAAGCAGCCCTAGGCAGAGACTGTTGAATGACACTTTCATTTGAAAGATGATGGCAAGCTTCCAAAAAACTACTAGTTTTCTGAAATCTCAGCAAATATTTTTTCACCCAATATTGATGATACTTGGTGGTAATGATCAGATCACTTTGCCCACTTGGCTACCCAATTCTCATACTTCTAGGTTGAAGCGTTCTTTCTCAGTAACAGTTTGAATTTTTAGGTTTCACTCTGTTTTCTCCTATATAGATAGATGTGTTTTGGAACTCTAAATCTAACAATTTTTGTGCTAGCTTCTTGAAACTTAACACAATAAAGTAGTTCTAAGTTCTCTCTCTATGGTTTGTTTCCTCTTGAAGTAGCCCTAAGCTTAGACTTACGAACAACACTTTCATTTTAAAGGGGATGCCAAGCTTCCAAAAACTACTAGTTCTCTGAAATCTCAGCAAATATTTTTTCACCCAAACTTGATGATACTTGGTGGTAAGGATCAGTTCACGAAGCCCACTTCGCTGCCCAATTTTCATTCTTCTAGGTTGAGGCATTGTTTTTAAGTAACAGTTTGAAATTTTAGGTTTCACTCTGCTTTCTCCTATACAGATAGATATGTTTGGAACTCTAAATCTAACACGGTTTGTGGTAGCTACTTGAAACTTGACACAAAAAAGTATTTCTAAGTTCTATCTCTATGGTGTGTTTCCTTTAGAAGTAGCCCTAAGCAGAGATTGCCTAAAGACACTTTCATTTGAGAGGGGATGCCAAGCATCCAAAAAACTACTAGTTTCTGAAACCTCAGCAAATAATTTTTCAACCAATCTTGACGATACTTGGTGGTAATGATGAGTTCACAAAACCCACGTACCTGCCCAATTTTCATCTTCTAGGTTGAAGCCTTCGTTTCCAGAAACTTTTTGAAATTTTAGGTTTCACTCTGTTTTCTCCTATGCAGATAGATGTGTTTGGAACTCTAAATCTAACCCGGTCTGTGCTAGCTCCTTGAAACTTGACACAATAAAGTAGTTCTCAGTTCTATCTCTACGGTTTCTTTCTTCTTGAAGTAGCCCTAAGCAGAGACTGTCGAAAGACACTCTCATTTGAAAGGGGTTGCCAAGCTTCCAAAAAACTACTAGTTTTCTGAAATCTCCGCAAATATATTTTCACCCAATCTTGATGATACTTGGTGGTAATGATCACTTCCCTAAGTCCACTTCGCTGCCCAATTTTCATTTTTCCAAGTTGAATCGTTCGTTTCCAATATCAGTTTGAATTTTAAGTTTCACGCTGTTTTCTCTTATATAAATAGATGTTTTTGTAACTGTAAATCAAACACGGTTTTTGCTTGTTCTTGAAACTTGACACAATAAAGTAGTTCTAAGTTTTATCATTATGGTTTGTTTCCTCTCGAAGTAGATTTAAGCAGAGACTGGCGAAAGACATTTTCATTTGAAAGGGCTGCCAAGCTTCCAAAAATCTAAAGTTTTCTGAAATCTCAGCAAATATTTTTTCACCCAATCTTGATGATACTAGGTGGTAATGATCAGTTCACTAAGCCCACTTGGCTGCCCAATTTTGATTTTTCTATGTTGAAGTGTTCGTTTCCAGTAACAGTTGAATTTTTAGGGTTCACTTTTTTTATCCAATACAGACAGATATGTTTGGAACTCTAAATCTAACCTGGTTTTTGGTAGCTTTTTGAAACTTGACACAATATGTAGTTCTAAGTTCTCTCTGTGGTTTTTTTTTTTCTCTTGAAGTATCCCTAAGCAGAGACTGGTGAAAGACACCTTCCTTTGAATGGGTTTGCCAAGCACCCAGAAAATTACTAGTTCTCTGAAATTTCTGGAAATATTTTTTCACCCAATCTTGATGATACTTGGTGGTAATGATCACTTCACTATGCCCACTTGGCTGCCAAATTTTCATTCTTCTAAGTTGAAGCGTTCATTTCCAGTAACAGTTTGAATTTTCAGGTTTCACTTTGTTTTCTCCTATACAGATAGATGTGTTTGGAACTCTAAATCAAACACGGTTTGTGCTAGCTCCTTGAAACTTTCCACAATAAAGTAGTTCTAAGTTCTATCTGTATGGTTTGTTTCCTTTTGAAGTAGCCCTAAGCAGAGACTGGCGAAAGACACTTTCATTTGATAGGGGTTGCCAACCTTCCAAAAAACTACTAGTTTTCTGACTACTCAGCTAATATTTTTTAACCCAATCATGATGATACATAGTGATAATGTTCAGTTCACAAAGCGCACATGGCTGCCAAATTTTCATTCTTCTAGATTGAAGCGTTCGCTTCCAGTAACAGTTTGAATTTTTAGGTTTCACTCTGTTTTCTCCTATATAGATTGATGTGTTTGGAACTCTAAATCTAACACGGTTTGTGCTAGCTCTTTGAATCTTGACACAATTAAGTAATTCTAAGTTCTATCGCTGTGGTTTCTGTCCTATTAAAGTAGCCCTAAGCAGAGACTGTCGAAAGACACTTTCATATGAAAGTGGTTGCCAAGATTCTAAAAAACTACTAGGTTTCTGAAATCTCAGCAAATATTTTTTCACCCAATCTTGATGATATTTGGTGGTAAGGATCAGTTTACTATGCCCACTTGACTGCCCAATTTTCATTCTTCTAGGATGAAGCGTTTGTTTCCAGTAACAGTTTGAATTTTTAGGTTTCACTCTGTTTTCTCCTATAAAGATAGCTGTGTTTGGAACTCTAAATGAAACACAGTTTGTGGTAGGTCCTTGAAACTTGACACAATAAAGTAGTTCTAAGTTCTCTCTATATGGTTTTTTCCTTATAAAATAGTCTTAAGCACAGACTTTGGAAAGACAATTATATTTGAAAAAGTCGCCAAGCTTTCAAAAACCTACTAGTTTTCTGAAATCTCAGCAAAAATTTTTTCACCCAATCTTGATGATACTTGGTGGTAATGATCAGTTCACTACACCCACATGGCTGCCCAATTTTCATTCTTCTAGGCGAAAGCGTTCGTTTCCAGTAACAGTTTGAATTTTTAGGTTTCACTTTGTTTTCTCCTATACAGATAGATGTGTTTGGAACTCTAAGTCAAACACGGTTAGTGCTAGCTCCTTGAAATCTTACACAATAAAGTAGTTCTAAGTTCTGTCTCTATGCTTTGTTTCCTCTTGAAGTAGCCCTAAGCAGAGACTGGCGAAAGACACTTTAATTTGAAAGGGTTGCCAAGCTTCCAAAAAATTACTAGTTATCTGAAATCACAGCAAATATTTTTTCACCAATTCTTTATGACACTTGGTGGTAATGATGAGTTAACTAAGCTCACTTGACTGCCCCATTTTCATTCTTCTAGTTTGAAGCATTCATTTCCAGTAACAGTTTGAATTTTTAGGTTTCACTCTGTTTTCTCCTATATCGATAGATGGGTTTTGGAACTCTAAATCTAACAATTTTTGTGCTAGCTCCTTGAAACTTAACACAATAAAGTAGTTCTAAGTTCTCTCTCTATGGTTTGTTTCCTCTTGAAGTAGCCCTAAGCAGAGACTGGTGAAAAACACTTTCAATTGAAAGGGGTTGCCAAGCTTCCAAAAAAACTACGAGTTTTCTCAAATCTCAGAAAATGTTTTTTCACCCAATCTTGATGATTCTTTGGTGGCAATGATCCGTTCACTAAGCCACTTGGCTGCCCAATTTTCATTCTTCTAGGATGAAGCGTTCGTTTCCAGTCACAGTTTGAAATTTTAGGTATTACTCTGTTTTCGACTATATAGATAGATTTGTTTGGAAATCTAATTCACACACCGTTTGTGCTAGCTCCTTGAAACTTGACACAATAAAGTAGATCTAAGCTCTATCTCTATGGTTTGTTTCCTCTTGAAGTAGCCCTAAGCAGAGACTGGCAAAAGACACTTTCATTTGAAAGGGATTGACAAGTGTCCAAAAAACTAGCGGTTTTCTGAAATCTCAGCAAATATATTTCACCCAATCTTGATGATACTTGGTGGTAATGATCAGTTCACTAAGCCCACTTCGCTGCCCAATTTTCATTCTTCTAGGTTGAGGCATTGTTTTTCAGTAACAGTTTGAAATTTTAGGTTTCACTCTGTTTTCTCCTATACAGATAGATGTGTTTGGAGCTCTAAATCAAACACGGTTTGTGGTAGCTACTTGAAACTTGACACAAAAAAGAATTTCTAAGTTCCGTCTCTATGGTTTTTCTCTTCTTGAAGTAGACCTAAGCAGAGACTGGCGAAAGACACTTTCGTTTGAAAGGGGTTGCCAAGCTTTCAAAAAACCACTAGTTTTCTGAAATATCAGCAAATATTTTTTCACCCTATCTTGATGATACTTGGTGGTAATGATCCGTTGTCTAAGACCACTTGGCTGCCCAATTTTCATTCATCTAGGTTGAAGCGTTCGTTTCTGGTAACATTTCAAATTTTTAGGTTACACTCTGTTTTCTCCTATAGAGATAGATGTGTTTGGAACTCTAAATCTAACCCGGTTTGTGCTAACTCGTTGAAACTTGACACAATAAAGTAGTTCTAAGTTCTATCTCTATGGTTTGTTTCCTCTTGAAGCAGCCCTAGGCAGAGACGGTTGAATGACACTTTCATTTGAAAGATGATGGCAAGCTTCCAAAAAACTACTAGTTTTCTGAAATCTCAGCAAATATTTTTCACCCAATATTGATGATACTTGGTGGTAATGATCAGATCACTTTGCCCACTTGGCTACCCAATTCTCATACTTCTAGGTTGAAGCGTTCTTTCTCAGTAACAGTTTGAATTTTTAGGTTTCACTCTGTTTTCTCCTATATAGATAGATGTGTTTTGGAACTCTAAATCTAACAATTTTTGTGCTAGCTTCTTGAAACTTAACACAATAAAGTAGTTCTAAGTTCTCTCTCTATGGTTTGTTTCCTCTTGAAGTAGCCCTAAGCTTAGACTTACGAACAACACTTTCATTTTAAAGGGGATGCCAAGCTTCCAAAAACTACTAGTTCTCTGAAATCTCAGCAAATATTTTTTCACCCAAACTTGATGATACTTGGTGGTAAGGATCAGTTCACGAAGCCCACTTCGCTGCCCAATTTTCATTCTTCTAGGTTGAGGCATTGTTTTTAAGTAACAGTTTGAAATTTTAGGTTTCACACTGCTTTCTCCTATACAGATAGATATGTTTGGAACTCTAAATCTAACACGGTTTGTGGTAGCTACTTGAAACTTGACACAAAAAAGTATTTCTAAGTTCTATCTCTATGGTGTGTTTCCTTTAGAAGTAGCCCTAAGCAGAGATTGCCTAAAGACACTTTCATTTGAGAGGGGATGCCAAGCATCCAAAAAACTACTAGTTTCTGAAACCTCAGCAAGTAATTTTTCAACCAATCTTGACGATACTTGGTGGTAATGATGAGTTCACAAAACCCACGTACCTGCCCAATTTTCATCTTCTAGGTTGAAGCCTTTGTTTCCAGAAACTTTTTGAAATTTTAGGTTTCACTCTGTTTTCTCCTATGCAGATAGATGTGTTTGGAACTCTAAATCTAACCCGGTCTGTGCTAGCTCCTTGAAACTTGACACAATAAAGTAGTTCTCAGTTCTATCTCTACGGTTTTTTTCTTCTTGAAGTAGCCCTAAGCAGAGACTGTCGAAAGACACTCTCATTTGAAAGGGGTTGCCAAGCTTCCAAAAAACTACTAGTTTTCTGAAATCTCCGCAAATATATTTTCACCCAATCTTGATGATACTTGGTGGTAATGATCACTTCCCTAAGTCCACTTCGCTGCCCAATTTTCATTTTTCCAAGTTGAATCGTTCGTTTCCAATATCAGTTTGAATTTTAAGTTTCACGCTGTTTTCTCTTATATAAATAGATGTTTTTGTAACTGTAAATCAAACACGGTTTTTGCTTGTTCTTGAAACTTGACACAATAAAGTAGTTCTAAGTTTTATCATTATGGTTTGTTTCCTCTCGAAGTAGATTTAAGCAGAGACTGGCGAAAGACATTTTCATTTGAAAGGGCTGCCAAGCTTCCAAAAATCTAAAGATTTCTGAAATCTCAGCAAATATTTTTTCACCCAATCTTGATGATACTAGGTGGTAATGATCAGTTCACTAAGCCCACTTGGCTGCCCAATTTTGATTTTTCTATGTTGAAGTGTTCGTTTCCAGTAACAGTTGAATTTTTAGGGTTCACTTTTTTTATCCAATACAGACAGATATGTTTGGAACTCTAAATCTAACCTGGTTTTTGCTAGCTTTTTGAAACTTGACACAATATGTAGTTCTAAGTTCTCTCTGTGGTTTTTTTTTTTTTCTCTTGAAGTATCCCTAAGCAGAGACTGGTGAAAGACACCTTCCTTTGAATGGGTTTGCCAAGCACCCAGAAAATTACTAGTTCTCTGAAATTTCAGGAAATATTTTTTCACCCAATCTTGATGATACTTGGTGGTAATGATCACTTCACTATGCCCACTTGGCTGCCAAATTTTCATTCTTCTAAGTTGAAGCGTTCATTTCCAGTAACAGTTTGAATTTTCAGGTTTCACTTTGTTTTCTCCTATACAGATAGATGTGTTTGGAACTCTAAATCAAACACGGTTTGTGCTAGCTCCTTGAAACTTTCCACAATAAAGTAGTTCTAAGTTCTATCTGTATGGTTTGTTTCCTTTTGAAGTAGCCCTAAGCAGAGACTGGCGAAAGACACTTTCATTTGATAGGGGTTGCCAACCTTCCAAAAAACTACTAGTTTTCTGACTACTCAGCTAATATTTTTTAACCCAATCATGATGATACATAGTGATAATGTTCAGTTCACAAAGCGCACATGGCTGCCAAATTTTCATTCTTCTAGATTGAAGCGTTCGCTTCCAGTAACAGTTTGAATTTTTAGGTTTCACTCTGTTTTCTCCTATATAGATTAATGTGTTTGGAACTCTAAATCTAACACGGTTTGTGCTAGCTCTTTGAATCTTGACACAATTAAGTAATTCTAAGTTCTATCGCTGTGGTTTCTGTCCTATTAAGGTAGCCCTAAGCAGAGACTGTCGAAAGACACTTTCATATGAAAGTGGTTGCCAAGCTTCTAAAAAACTACTAGGTTTCTGAAATCTCAGCAAATATTTTTTCACCCAATCTTGATGATATTTGGTGGTAAGGATCAGTTTACTATGCCCACTTGACTGCCCAATTTTCATTCTTCTAGGATGAAGCGTTTGTTTCCAGTAACAGTTTGAATTTTTAGGTTTCACTCTGTTTTCTCCTATAAAGATAGCTGTGTTTGGAACTCTAAATGAAACACAGTTTGTGGTAGGTCCTTGAAACTTGACACAATAAAGTAGTTCTAAGTTCTCTCTATATGGTTTTTTCCTTATAAAATAGTCTTAAGCACAGACTTTGGAAAGACAATTATATTTGAAAAAGTCGCCAAGCTTTCAAAAACCTACTAGTTTTCTGAAATCTCAGCAAAAATTTTTTCACCCAATCTTGATGATACTTGGTGGTAATGATCAGTTCACTACACCCACATGGCTGCCCAATTTTCATTCTTCTAGGCGAAAGCGTTCGTTTCCAGTAACAGTTTGAATTTTTAGGTTTCACTTTGTTTTCTCCTATACAGATAGATGTGTTTGGAACTCTAAGTCAAACACGGTTAGTGCTAGCTCCTTGAAATCTTACACAATAAAGTAGTTCTAAGTTCTGTCTCTATGCTTTGTTTCCTCTTGAAGTAGCCCTAAGCAGAGACTGGCGAAAGACACTTTAATTTGAAAGGGTTGCCAAGCTTCCAAAAAATTACTAGTTATCTGAAATCACAGCAAATATTTTTTCACCAATTCTTTATGACACTTGGTGGTAATGATGAGTTAACTAAGCTCACTTGACTGCCCCATTTTCATTCTTCTAGTTTGAAGCATTCATTTCCAGTAACAGTTTGAATTTTTAGGTTACACTCTGTTTTCTCCTATATCGATAGATGTGTTTTGGAACTCTAAATCTAACAATTTTTGTGCTAGCTTCTTGAAACTTAACACAATAAAGTAGTTCTAATTCTCTCTCTATGGTTTGTTTCCTCTTGAAGTAGCCCTAAGCAGAGACTGGCGAAAAACACTTTCATTTGAAAGGGGTTGCCAAGCTTCCAAAAAACTACGAGTTTTCTAAAATCTCAGAAAATGTTTTTTCACCCAATCTTGATGATACTTTGGTGGCAATGATCCGTTCACTAAGCCACTTGGCTGCCCAATTTTCATTCTTCTAGGTTGAAGCGTTCGTTTCCAGTCACAGTTTGAAATTTTAGGTATTACTCTGTTTTCGACTATATAGATAGATTTGTTTGGAAATCTAATTCACACACTGTTTGTGCTAGCTCCTTGAAACTTGACACAATAAAGTAGATCTAAGCTCTATCTCTATGGTTTGTTTCCTCTTGAAGTAGCCCTAAGCAGAGACTGGCAAAAGACACTTTCATTTGAAAGGGATTGACAAGCGTCCAAAAAACTAGCGGTTTTCTGAAATCTCAGCAAATATATTTCACCCAATCTTGATGATACTTGGTGGTAAGGATCAGTTCACTAAGCCCACTTCGCTGACCAATTTTCATTCTTCTAGGTTGAGGCATTGTTTTTCAGTAACAGTTTGAAATTTTAGGTTTCACTCTGTTTTCTCCTATACAGATAGATGTGTTTGGAGCTCTAAATCAAACACGGTTTGTGGTAGCTACTTGAAACTTGACACAAAAAGTATTTCTAAGTTCCGTCTCTATGGTTTTTCTCTTCTTGAAGTAGACCTAAGCAGAGACTGGCGAAAGACACTTTCGTTTGAAAGGGGTTGCCAAGCTTTCAAAAAACCACTAGTTTTCTGAAATATCAGCAAATATTTTTTCACCCTATCTTGATGATACTTGGTGGTAATGATCCGTTGTCTAAGACCACTTGGCTGCCCAATTTTCATTCATCTAGGTTGAAGCGTTCGTTTCTGGTAACATTTCAAATTTTTAGGTTACACTCTGTTTTCTCCTATAGAGATAGATGTGTTTGGAACTCTAAATCTAACCCGGTTTGTGCTAGCTCGTTGAAACTTGACACAATAAAGTAGTTCTAAGTTCTATCTCTATGGTTTGTTTCCTCTTGAAGCAGCCCTAGGCAGAGACTGTCAAATGACACTTTCATTTGAAAGATGATGGCAAGCTTCCAAAAAACTACTAGTTTTCTGAAATCTCAGCAAATATTTTTTCACCCAATATTGATGATACTTGGTGGTAATGATCAGATCACTTTGCCCACTTGGCTACCCAATTCTCATACTTCTAGGTTGAAGCGTTCTTTCTCAGTAACAGTTTGAATTTTTAGGTTTCACTCTCTTTTCGACTACATAGATAGGTGTGTTTGGAACTCTAAATCTAACACTGTTTGTGCTAGCCCCTTGAAACTTGACACAATAAAGTAGTTCTATGTTCAATTTTCACGGTTTGTTTTCTCTTGAAGAAGCACTTCGCAGAGACAGGCGAAAGACACTTTTATTTTTAAGTGGTTGCCAAGTTTCCAAAAAACTGTTGGAAGCTTTTTTCTGAAATCTCAGCAAATACTTTTTCACCCAATCTTGATGATACTTGGTGGGAATGATTCGTACCCTACGCCCACTTGGCAGCCCAATTTTCATTCTTCTAGTTTGAAACCATCTTTTCCAGTAACAGGTTGAATTTTTAGGTTTCACTCTGTTTTCGACTATATAGATTGATGTGTTTGGAACTCTAAAGCCAACAAGGTTTGTGCTAGCTCCTTGAAACTTGAAACAATAAAGTAGTTCTAATTTCTATCTCTATTTTTTGTTTTCTCTTGAAGTATCCCTAAGCAGAGACTGGCGACAGACTCTTTCATTTGAAAGGCATTGACAATCTTCCAAAAAACTACTAGTTTTCTGAAATCTCAGCAAATATTTTTTCACCCAAATTTTATGATACTTGGTGATAATGATCAGTACACTAAGCCCACATGGCTGCCCAATTTTCATTCTTCTAGGTTGAAGCGTTCGTTTCCGGTAACAGTTTGAATTTTTAGGTTACACTCTGTTTTCACCTATATAGATAGATTGTTTGGAACTCTAAATCAAACACGGTTTGTGCTAGCTCCTTGAAACTTGACACAATAAAGTAGTTTTAGTTTCTATCTCTATGGTTTGTTTGCTCTCGAAGTAGCCCTAAGCTTAGACTTACGAACAACACTTTCATTTTAAAGGGCATGCCAAGCTTCCAAAAACTACTAGTTCTCTGAAATCTCAGCAAATATTTTTTCACCCAATCTTGATGATACTTGGTGGTAAGGATCAGTTCACTAAGCCCACTTCGCTGCCCAATTTTCATTCTTCTAGGTTGAGGCATTGTTTTTAAGTAACAGTTTGAAATTTTAGGTTTCACTCTGCTTTCTCCTATACAGATAGATATGTTTGGAACTCTAAATCTAACACGGTTTGTGGTAGCTACTTGAAACTTGACACAAAAAAGTATTTCTAAGTTCTATCTCTATGGTGTGTTTCCTTTAGAAGTAGCCCTAAGCAGAGATTGCCTAAAGACACTTTCATTTGAGAGGGGATGCCAAGCATCCAAAAAACTACTAGTTTCTGAAACCTCAGCAAATAATTTTTCAACCAATCTTGACGATACTTGGTGGTAATGATGAGTTCACAAAACCCACGTACCTGCCCAATTTTCATCTTCTACGTTGAAGCCTTCGTTTCCAGAAACTTTTTGAAATTTTAGGTTTCACTCTGTTTTCTCCTATGCAGATAGATGTGTTTGGAACTCTAAATCTAACCCGGTCTGTGCTAGCTCCTTGAAACTTGACACAATAAAGTAGTTCTCAGTTCTATCTCTACGGTTTTTTTCTTCTTGAAGTAGCCCTAAGCAGAGACTGTCGAAAGACACTCTCATTTGAAAGGGGTTGCCAAGCTTCCAAAAAACTACTAGTTTTCTGAAATCTCCGCAAATATATTTTCACCCAATCTTGATGATACTTGGTGGTAATGATCACTTCCCTAAGTCCACTTCGCTGCCCAATTTTCATTTTTCCAAGTTGAATCGTTCGTTTCCAATATCAGTTGGAATTTTAAGTTTCACGCTGTTTTCTCTTATATAAATAGATGTTTTTGTAACTGTAAATCAAACACGGTTTTTGCTTGTTCTTGAAACTTGACACAATAAAGTAGTTCTAAGTTTTATCATTATGGTTTGTTTCCTCTCGAAGTAGATTTAAGCAGAGACTGGCGAAAGACATTTTCATTTGAAAGGGCTGCCAAGCTTCCAAAAATCTAAAGATTTCTGAAATCTCAGCAAATATTTTTTCACCCAATCTTGATGATACTAGGTGGTAATGATCAGTTCACTAAGCCCACTTGGCTGCCCAATTTTGATTTTTCTATGTTGAAGTGTTCGTTTCCAGTAACAGTTGAATTTTTAGGGTTCACTTTTTTTATCCAATACAGACAGATATGTTTGGAACTCTAAATCTAACCTGGTTTTTGCTAGCTTTTTGAAACTTGACACAATATGTAGTTCTAAGTTCTCTCTGTGGTTTTTTTTTTTCTCTTGAAGTATCCCTAAGCAGAGACTGGTGAAAGACACCTTCCTTTGAATGGGTTTGCCAAGCACCCAGAAAATTACTAGTTCTCTGATATTTCAGGAAATATTTTTTCACCCAATCTTGATGATACTTGGTGGTAATGATCACTTCACTATGCCCACTTGGCTGCCAAATTTTCATTCTTCTAAGTTGAAGCGTTCATTTCCAGTAACAGTTTGAATTTTCAGGTTTCACTTTGTTTTCTCCTATACAGATAGATGTGTTTGGAACTCTAAATCAAACACGGTTTGTGCTAGCTCCTTGAAACTTTCCACAATAAAGTAGTTCTAAGTTCTATCTGTATGGTTTGTTTCCTTTTGAAGTAGCCCTAAGCAGAGACTGGCGAAAGACACTTTCATTTGATAGGGGTTGCCAACCTTCCAAAAAACTACTAGTTTTCTGACTACTCAGCTAATATTTTTTAACCCAATCATGATGATACATAGTGATAATGTTCAGTTCACAAAGCGCACATGGCTGCCAAATTTTCATTCTTCTAGATTGAAGCGTTCGCTTCCAGTAACAGTTTGAATTTTTAGGTTTCACTCTGTTTTCTCCTATATAGATTAATGTGTTTGGAACTCTAAATCTAACACGGTTTGTGCTAGCTCTTTGAATCTTGACACAATTAAGTAATTCTAAGTTCTATCGCTGTGGTTTCTGTCCTATTAAAGTAGCCCTAAGCAGAGACTGTCGAAAGACACTTTCATATGAAAGTGGTTGCCAAGCTTCTAAAAAACTACTAGGTTTCTGAAATCTCAGCAAATATTTTTTCACCCAATCTTGATGATATTTGGTGGTAAGGATCAGTTTACTATGCCCACTTGACTGCCCAATTTTCATTCTTCTAGGATGAAGCGTTTGTTTCCAGTAACAGTTTGAATTTTTAGGTTTCACTCTGTTTTCTCCTATAAAGATAGCTGTGTTTGGAACTCTAAATGAAACACAGTTTGTGGTAGGTCCTTGAAACTTGACACAATAAAGTAGTTCTAAGTTCTCTCTATATGGTTTTTTCCTTATAAAATAGTCTTAAGCACAGACTTTGGAAAGACAATTATATTTGAAAAAGTCGCCAAGCTTTCAAAAACCTACTAGTTTTCTGAAATCTCAGCAAAAATTTTTTCACCCAATCTTGATGATACTTGGTGGTAATGATCAGTTCACTACACCCACATGGCTGCCCAATTTTCATTCTTCTAGGCGAAAGCGTTCGTTTCCAGTAACAGTTTGAATTTTTAGGTTTCACTTTGTTTTCTCCTATACAGATAGATGTGTTTGGAACTCTAAGTCAAACACGGTTAGTGCTAGCTCCTTGAAATCTTACACAATAAAGTAGTTCTAAGTTCTGTCTCTATGCTTTGTTTCCTCTTGAAGTAGCCCTAAGCAGAGACTGGCGAAAGACACTTTAATTTGAAAGGGTTGCCAAGCTTCCAAAAAATTACTAGTTATCTGAAATCACAGCAAATATTTTTTCACCAATTCTTTATGACACTTGGTGGTAATGATGAGTTAACTAAGCTCACTTGACTGCCCCATTTTCATTCTTCTAGTTTGAAGCATTCATTTCCAGTAACAGTTTGAATTTTTAGGTTACACTCTGTTTTCTCCTATATCGATAGATGTGTTTTGGAACTCTAAATCTAACAATTTTTGTGCTAGCTTCTTGAAACTTAACACAATAAAGTAGTTCTAATTCTCTCTCTATGGTTTGTTTCCTCTTGAAGTAGCCCTAAGCAGAGACTGGCGAAAAACACTTTCATTTGAAAGGGGTTGCCAAGCTTCCAAAAAACTACGAGTTTTCTAAAATCTCAGAAAACGTTTTTTCACCCAATCTTGATGATACTTTGGTGGCAATGATCCGTTCACTAAGCCACTTGGCTGCCCAATTTTCATTCTTCTAGGTTGAAGCGTTCGTTTCCAGTCACAGTTTGAAATTTTAGGTATTACTCTGTTTTCGACTATATAGATAGATTTGTTTGGAAATCTAATTCACACACCGTTTGTGCTAGCTCCTTGAAACTTGACACAATAAAGTAGATCTAAGCTCTATCTCTATGGTTTGTTTCCTCTTGAAGTAGCCCTAAGCAGAGACTGGCAAAAGACACTTTCATTTGAAAGGGATTGACAAGCGTCCAAAAAACTAGCGGTTTTCTGAAATCTCAGCAAATATATTTCACCCAATCTTGATGATACTTGGTGGTAAGGATCAGTTCACTAAGCCCACTTCGCTGACCAATTTTCATTCTTCTAGGTTGAGGCATTGTTTTTCAGTAACAGTTTGAAATTTTAGGTTTCACTCTGTTTTCTCCTATACAGATAGATGTGTTTGGAGCTCTAAATCAAACACGGTTTGTGGTAGCTACTTGAAACTTGACACAAAAAGTATTTCTAAGTTCCGTCTCTATGGTTTTTCTCTTCTTGAAGTAGACCTAAGCAGAGACTGGCGAAAGACACTTTCGTTTGAAAGGGGTTGCCAAGCTTTCAAAAAACCACTAGTTTTCTGAAATATCAGCAAATATTTTTTTCACCCTATCTTGATGATACTTGGTGGTAATGATCCGTTGTCTAAGACCACTTGGCTGCCCAATTTTCATTCATCTAGGTTGAAGCGTTCGTTTCTGGTAACATTTCAAATTTTTAGGTTACACTCTGTTTTCTCCTATAGAGATAGATGTGTTTGGAACTCTAAATCTAACCCGGTTTGTGCTAGCTCGTTGAAACTTGACACAATAAAGTAGTTCTAAGTTCTATCTCTATGGTTTGTTTCCTCTTGAAGCAGCCCTAGGGCAGAGACTGTCGAATGACACTTTCATTTGAAAGATGATGGCAAGCTTCCAAAAACTACTAGTTTTCTGAAATCTCAGCAAATATTTTTTCACCCAATAATGATGATACTTGGTGGTAATGATCAGATCACTTTGCCCACTTGGCTACCCAATTCTCATACTTCTAGGTTGAAGCGTTCTTTCTCAGTAACAGTTTGAATTTTTAGGTTTCACTCTCTTTTCGACTACATAGATAGGTGTGTTTGGAACTCTAAATCTAACACTGTTTGTGCTAGCCCCTTGAAACTTGACACAATAAAGTAGTTCTATGTTCAATTTTCACGGTTTGTTTTCTCTTGAAGAAGCACTTCGCAGAGACAGGCGAAAGACACTTTTATTTTTAAGTGGTTGCCAAGTTTCCAAAAAACTGTTGGAAGCTTTTTTCTGAAATCTCAGCAAATATTTTTTCACCCAATCTTGATGATACTTGGTGGGAATGATTCGTACCCTACGCCCACTTGGCAGCCCAATTTTCATTCTTCTAGTTTGAAACCATCTTTTCCAGTAACAGGTTGAATTTTTAGGTTTCACTCTCTTTTCGACTATATAGATTGATGTGTTTGGAACTCTAAAGCCAACAAGGTTTGTGCTAGCTCCTTGAAACTTGAAACAATAAAGTAGTTCTAATTTCTATCTCTATTTTTTGTTTTCTCTTGAAGTATCCCTAAGCAGAGACTGGCGACAGACTCTTTCATTTGAAAGGCATTGACAATCTTCCAAAAAACTACTAGTTTTCTGAAATCTCAGCAAATATTTTTTCACCCAAATTTTATGATACTTGGTGATAATGATCAGTACACTAAGCCCACATGGCTGCCCAATTTTCATTCTTCTAGGTTGAAGCGTTCGTTTCCGGTAACAGTTTGAATTTTTAGGTTACACTCTGTTTTCACCTATATAGATAGATTGTTTGGAACTCTAAATCAAACACGGTTTGTGCTAGCTCCTTGAAACTTGACACAATAAAGTAGTTTTAGTTTCTATCTCTATGGTTTGTTTGCTCTCGAAGTAGCCCTAAGCTTAGACTTACGAACAACTCTTTCATTTTAAAGGGCATGCCAAGCTTCCAAAAACTACTAGTTCTCTGAAATCTCAGCAAATATTTTTTCACCCAATCTTGATGATACTTGGTGGTAAGGATCAGTTCACTAACCCCACTTCGCTGCCCAATTTTCATTCTTCTAGGTTGAGGCATTGTTTTTAAGTAACAGTTTGAAATTTCAGGTTTCACTCTGCTTTCTCCTATACAGATAGATATGTTTGGAACTCTAAATCTAACACGGTTTGTGGTAGCTACTTGAAAATTGACACAAAAAAAGTATTTCTAAGTTCTATCTCTATGGTGTGTTTCCTTTAGAAGTAGCCCTAAGCAGAGATTGCCTAAAGACACTTTCATTTGAGAGGGGATGCCAAGCATCCAAAAAACTACTAGTTTCTGAAACCTCAGCAAATAATTTTTCAACCAATCTTGACGATACTTGGTGGTAATGATGAGTTCACAAAACCCACGTACCTGCCCAATTTTCATCTTCTACGTTGAAGCCTTCGTTTCCAGAAACTTTTTGAAATTTTAGGTTTCACTCTGTTTTCTCCTATGCAGATAGATGTGTTTGGAACTCTAAATCTAACCCGGTCTGTGCTAGCTCCTTGAAACTTGACACAATAAAGTAGTTCTCAGTTCTATCTCTACGGTTTTTTCTTCTTGAAGTAGCCCTAAGCAGAGACTGTCGAAAGACACTCTCATTTGAAAGGGGTTGCCAAGCTTCCAAAAACTACTAGTTTTCTGAAATCTCCGCAAATATATTTTCACCCAATCTTGATGATACTTGGTGGTAATGATCACTTCCCTAAGTCCACTTCGCTGCCCAATTTTCATTCTTCCAAGTTGAATCGTTCGTTTCCAATATCAGTTTGAATTTTAAGTTTCACGCTGTTTTCTCTTATATAAATAGATGTTTTTGTAACTGTAAATCAAACACGGTTTTTGCTTGTTCTTGAAACTTGACACAATAAAGTAGTTCTAAGTTTTATCATTATGGTTTGTTTCCTCTAGAAGTAGATTTAAGCAGAGACTGGCGAAAGACATTTTCATTTGAAAGGGCTGCCAAGCTTCCAAAAATCTAAAGTTTTCTGAAATCTCAGCAAATATTTTTTCACCCAATCTTGATGATACTAGGTGGTAATGATCAGTTCACTAAGCCCACTTGGTTGCCCAATTTTGATTTTTCTATGTTGAAGTGTTCGTTTCCAGTAACAGTTGAATTTTTAGGGTTCACTTTTTTTTTCCAATACAGACAGATATGTTTGGAACTCTAAATCTAACCCGGTTTTTGCTAGCTTTTTGAAACTTGACACAATATGTAGTTCTAAGTTCTCTCTCTGTGGTTTTTTTTTTTTTTCTCTTGAAGTATCCCTAAGCAGAGACTGGTGAAAGACACCTTCCTTTGAATGGGTTTGCCAAGCATCCAGAAAATTACTAGTTCTCTGAAATTTCAGGAAATATTTTTTGACCCAATCTTGATGATACTTGGTGGTAATGATCACTTCACTACGCCCACTTGGCTGCCAAATTTTCATTCTTCTAAGTTGAAGCGTTCATTTCCAGTAACAGTTTGAATTTTCAGGTTTCACTTTGTTTTCTCCTATATAGATAGATGTGTTTGGAACTGTAAATCTAACACGGTTTGTGCTAGCTCCTTGAAACTTTCCACAATAAAGTAGTTCTAAGCTCTATCTGTATGGTTTGTTTTCTTTTGAAGTAGCCCTAAGCAGAGACTGGCGAAAGACACTTTCATTTGATAGGGGTTGCCAACCTTCCAAAAAACTACTAGTTTTCTGACTACTCAGCTAATATTTTTTAACCCAATCATGATGATACATAGTGATAATGTTCAGTTCACAAAGCGCACATGGCTGCCAAATTTTCATTCTTCTAGATTGAAGCGTTCGCTTCCAGTAACAGTTTGAATTTTTAGGTTTCACTCTGTTTTCTCCTATATAGATTGATGTGTTTGGAACTCTTAATCTAACACGGTTTGTGCTAGCTCTTTGAATCTTGACACAATTAAGTAGTTCTAAGTTCTATCGCTGTGGTTTGTGTCCTATTAAAGTAGCCCTAAGCAGAGACTGTCGAAAGACACTTTCATATGAAAGTGGTTGCCAAGCTTCTAAAAAACTACTAGGTTTCTGAAATCTCAGCAAATATTTTTTCACCCAATCTTGATGATACTTGTTGGTAATGATCAGTTTACTATGCCCACTTGACTGCCCAATTTTCATTCTTCTAGGATGAAGCGTTTGTTTCCAGTAACAGTTTGAATTTTTAGGTTTCACTCTGTTTTCTCCTATAAAGATAGCTCTGTTTGGAACTCTAAATGAAACACAGTTTGTGGTAGGTCCTTGAAACTTGACACAATAAAGTAGTTCTAAGTTCTATCTATATGGTTTTGTTCCTTATAAAATAGTCTTAAGCACAGACTTTGGAAAGACAATTATATTTGAAAAAGTCGCCAAGCTTTCAAAAACCTACTAGTTTTCTGAAATCTCAGCAAAAATTTTTTCACCCAATCTTGATGATACTTGGTGATAATGATCAGTTCACTACACCCACATGGCTACCCAATTTTCATTCTTCTAGGCTAAAGTGTTCGTTTCCAGTAAAGTTTGAATTTTTAGGTTTCACTTTGTTTTCTCCTATACAGATAGATGTGTTTGGAACTCTAAGTCAAACACGGTTAGTGCTAGCTCCTTGAAACCTTACACAATAAAGTAGTTCTAAGTTCTGTCTCTATGCTTTGTTTCCTCTTGAAGTAGCCCTAAGCAGAGACTGGCGAAAGACACTTTAATTTGAAAGGGTTGCCAAGCTTCCAAAAAATTACTAGTTTTCTGAAATCTCAGCAAATATTTTTTCACCAATTCTTGATGACACTTGGTGGTAATGATGAGTTAACTAAGCTCACTTGACTGCCCCATTTTCATTCTTCTAGTTTGAAGCATTCATTTCCAGTAACAGTTTGAATTTTTAGGTTTCACTCTGTTTTCTCCTATATAGATAGATGTGCTTTGGAACTCTAAATCTAACAATTTTTGTGCTAGCTTCTTGAAACTTAACACAATAAAGTAGTTCTAAGTTCTCTCTCTATGGTTTGTTTCCTCTTGAAGTAGCCCTAAGCAGAGACTGGCGAAAAACACTTTCATTTGAAAGGGGTTGCCAAGCTTCCAAAAAACTACGAGTTTTCTCAAATCTCAGAAAACGTTTTTTCACCCAATCTTGATGATACTTTGGTGGCAATGATCCGTTCACTAAGCCACTTGGCTGCCCAATTTTCATTCTTCTAGGTTGAAGCGTTCGTTTCCAGTCACAGTTTGAAATTTTAGGTATTACTCTGTTTTCGACTATATAGATAGATTTGTTTGGAAATCTAATTCACACACCGTTTGTGCTAGCTCCTTGAAACTTGACACAATAAAGTAGATCTAAGCTCTATCTCTATGGTTTGTTTCCTCTTGAAGTAGCCCTAAGCAGAGACTGGCAAAAGACACTTTCATTTGAAAGGGATTGACAAGCGTCCAAAAACTAGCGGTTTTCTGAAATCTCAGCAAATATATTTCACCCAATCTTGATGATACTTGGTGGTAATGATCAGTTCACTAAGCCCACTTCGCTGCCCAATTTTCATTCTTCTAGGTTGAGGCATTGTTTTTCAGTAACAGTTTGAAATTTTAGGTTTCACTCTGTTTTCTCCTATACAGATAGATGTGTTTGGAGCTCTAAATCAAACACGGTTTGTGGTAGCTACTTGAAACTTGACACAAAAAGTATTTCTAAGTTCCGTCTCTATGGTTTTTCTCTTCTTGAAGTAGACCTAAGCAGAGACTGGCGAAAGACACTTTCGTTTGAAAGGGGTTGCCAAGCTTTCAAAAAACTACTAGTTTTCTGAAATATCAGCAAATATTTTTTCACCCTATCTTGATGATACTTGGTGGTAATGATCCGTTGTCTAAGACCACTTGGCTGCCCAATTTTCATTCATCTAGGTTGAAGCGTTCGTTTCTGGTAACATTTCAAATTTTTAGGTTACACTCTGTTTTCTCCTATAGAGATAGATGTGTTTGGAACTCTAAATCTAACCCGGTTTGTGCTAGCTCGTTGAAACTTGACACAATGAAGTAGTTCCAAGTTCTATCTCTATGGTTTGTTTCCTCTTGAAGCAGCCCTAGGCAGAGACTGTCGAATGACACTTTCATTTGAAAGATGATGGCAAGCTTCCAAAAAACTACTAGTTTTCTGAAATCTCAGCAAATATTTTTTCACCCAATATTGATGATACTTGGTGGTAATGATCAGATCACTTTGCCCACTTGGCTACCCAATTCTCATACTTCTAGGTTGAAGCGTTCTTTCTCAGTAACAGTTTGAATTTTTAGGTTTCACTCTCTTTTCGACTACATAGATAGGTGTGTTTGGAACTCTAAATCTAACACTGTTTGTGCTAGCCCCTTGAAACTTGACACAATAAAGTAGTTCTATGTTCAATTTTCACGGTTTGTTTTCTCTTGAAGAAGCACTTCGCAGAGACAGGCGAAAGACACTTTTATTTTTAAGTGGTTGCCAAGTTTCAAAAAAACTGTTGGAAGCTTTTTTCTGAAATCTCAGCAAATATTTTTTCACCCAATCTTGATGATACTTGGTGGGAATGATTCGTACCCTACGCCCACTTGGCAGCCCAATTTTCATTCTTCTAGTTTGAAACCATCTTTTCCAGTAACAGGTTGAATTTTTAGGTTTCACTCTGTTTTCGACTATATAGATTGATGTGTTTGGAACTCTAAAGCCAACAAGGTTTGTGCTAGCTCCTTGAAACTTGAAACAATAAAGTAGTTCTAATTTCTATCTCTATTTTTTGTTTTCTCTTGAAGTATCCCTAAGCAGAGACTGGCGACAGACTCTTTCATTTGAAAGGCATTGACAATCTTCCAAAAAACTACTAGTTTTCTGAAATCTCAGCAAATATTTTTTCACCCAAATTTTATGATACTTGGTGATAATGATCAGTACACTAAGCCCACATGGCTGCCCAATTTTCATTCTTCTAGGTTGAAGCGTTCGTTTCCGGTAACAGTTTGAATTTTTAGGTTACACTCTGTTTTCACCTATATAGATAGATTGTTTGGAACTCTAAATCAAACACGGTTTGTGCTAGCTCCTTGAAACTTGACACAATAAAGTAGTTTTAGTTTCTATCTCTATGGTTTGTTTGCTCTCGAAGTAGCCCTAAGCTTAGACTTACGAACAACACTTTCATTTTAAAGGGCATGCCAAGCTTCCAAAAACTACTAGTTCTCTGAAATCTCAGCAAATATTTTTTCACCCAATCTTGATGATACTTGGTGGTAAGGATCAGTTCACTAACCCCACTTCGCTGCCCAATTTTCATTCTTCTAGGTTGAGGCATTGTTTTTAAGTAACAGTTTGAAATTTCAGGTTTCACTCTGCTTTCTCCTATACAGATAGATATGTTTGGAACTCTAAATCTAACACGGTTTGTGGTAGCTACTTGAAAATTGACACAAAAAAAGTATTTCTAAGTTCTATCTCTATGGTGTGTTTCCTTTAGAAGTAGCCCTAAGCAGAGATTGCCTAAAGACACTTTCATTTGAGAGGGGATGCCAAGCATCCAAAAAACTACTAGTTTCTGAAACCTCAGCAAATAATTTTTCAACCAATCTTGATGATACTTGGTGGTAATGATGAGTTCACAAAACCCACGTACCTGCCCAATTTTCATCTTCTAGGTTGAAGCCTTTGTTTCCAGAAACTTTTTGAAATTTAGGTTTCACTCTGTTTTCTCCTATGCAGATAGATGTGTTTGGAACTCTAAATCTAACCCGGTCTGTGCTAGCTCCTTGAAACTTGACACAATAAAGTAGTTCTCAGTTCTATCTCTACGGTTTTTTCTTCTTGAAGTAGCCCTAAGCAGAGACTGTCGAAAGACACTCTCATTTGAAAGGGGTTGCCAAGCTTCCAAAAAACTACTAGTTTTCTGAAATCTCCGCAAATATATTTTCACCCAATCTTGATGATACTTGGTGGTAATGATCACTTCCCTAAGTCCACTTCGCTGCCCAATTTTCATTCTTCCAAGTTGAATCGTTCGTTTCCAATATCAGTTTGAATTTTAAGTTTCACGCTGTTTTCTCTTATATAAATAGATGTTTTTGTAACTGTAAATCAAACACGGTTTTTGCTTGTTCTTGAAACTTGACACAATAAAGTAGTTCTAAGTTTTATCATTATGGTTTGTTTCCTCTAGAAGTAGATTTAAGCAGAGACTGGCGAAAGACATTTTCATTTGAAAGGGCTGCCAAGCTTCCAAAAATCTAAAGTTTTCTGAAATCTCAGCAAATATTTTTTCACCCAATCTTGATGATACTAGGTGGTAATGATCAGTTCACTAAGCCCACTTGGTTGCCCAATTTTGATTTTTCTATGTTGAAGTGTTCGTTTCCAGTAACAGTTGAATTTTTAGGGTTCACTTTTTTTTTCCAATACAGACAGATATGTTTGGAACTCTAAATCTAACCCGGTTTTTGCTAGCTTTTTGAAACTTGACACAATATGTAGTTCTAAGTTCTCTCTCTGTGGTTTTTTTTTTTTTTCTCTTGAAGTATCCCTAAGCAGAGACTGGTGAAAGACACCTTCCTTTGAATGGGTTTGCCAAGCATCCAGAAAATTACTAGTTCTCTGAAATTTCAGGAAATATTTTTTGACCCAATCTTGATGATACTTGGTGGTAATGATCACTTCACTACGCCCACTTGGCTGCCAAATTTTCATTCTTCTAAGTTGAAGCGTTCATTTCCAGTAACAGTTTGAATTTTCAGGTTTCACTTTGTTTTCTCCTATATAGATAGATGTGTTTGGAACTGTAAATCTAACACGGTTTGTGCTAGCTCCTTGAAACTTTCCACAATAAAGTAGTTCTAAGCTCTATCTGTATGGTTTGTTTTCTTTTGAAGTAGCCCTAAGCAGAGACTGGCGAAAGACACTTTCATTTGATAGGGGTTGCCAACCTTCCAAAAAACTACTAGTTTTCTGACTACTCAGCTAATATTTTTTAACCCAATCATGATGATACATAGTGATAATGTTCAGTTCACAAATCGCACATGGCTGCCAAATTTTCATTCTTCTAGATTGAAGCGTTCGCTTCCAGTAACAGTTTGAATTTTTAGGTTTCACTCTGTTTTCTCCTATATAGATTGATGTGTTTGGAACTCTTAATCTAACACGGTTTGTGCTAGCTCTTTGAATCTTGACACAATTAAGTAGTTCTAAGTTCTATCGCTGTGGTTTGTGTCCTATTAAAGTAGCCCTAAGCAGAGACTGTCGAAAGACACTTTCATATGAAAGTGGTTGCCAAGCTTCTAAAAAACTACTAGGTTTCTGAAATCTCAGCAAATATTTTTTCACCCAATCTTGATGATACTTGTTGGTAATGATCAGTTTACTATGCCCACTTGACTGCCCAATTTTCATTCTTCTAGGATGAAGCGTTTGTTTCCAGTAACAGTTTGAATTTTTAGGTTTCACTCTGTTTTCTCCTATAAAGATAGCTCTGTTTGGAACTCTAAATGAAACACAGTTTGTGGTAGGTCCTTGAAACTTGACACAATAAAGTAGTTCTAAGTTCTATCTATATGGTTTTTTTCCTTATAAAATAGTCTTAAGCACAGACTTTGGAAAGACAATTATATTTGAAAAAGTCGCCAAGCTTTCAAAAACCTACTAGTTTTCTGAAATCTCAGCAAAAATATTTTCACCCAATCTTGATGATACTTGGTGGTAATGATCAGTTCACTACACCCACATGGCTACCCAATTTTCATTCTTCTAGGCTAAAGCGTTCGTTTCCAGTAACAGTTTGAATTTTTAGGTTTCACTTTGTTTTCTCCTATACAGATAGATGTGTTTGGAACTCTAAGTCAAACACGGTTAGTGCTAGCTCCTTGAAACCGTACACAATAAAGTAGTTCTAAGTTCTGTCTCTATGCTTTGTTTCCTCTTGAAGTAGCCCTAAGCAGAGACTGGCGAAAGACACTTTAATTTGAAAGGGTTGCCAAGCTTCCAAAAAATTACTAGTTTTCTTAAATCTCAGCAAATATTTTTTCACCAATTCTTGATGACACTTGGTGGTAATGATGAGTTAACTAAGCTCACTTGACTGCCCCATTTTCATTCTTCTAGTTTGAAGCATTCATTTCCAGTAACAGTTTGAATTTTTAGGTTTCACTCTGTTTTCTCCTATATAGATAGATGTGCTTTGGAACTCTAAATCTAACAATTTTTGTGCTAGCTTCTTGGAACTTAACACAATAAAGTAGTTCTAAGTTCTCTCTCTATGATTTGTTTCCTCTTGAAGTAGCACTAAGCAGAGACTGGCGAAAAACACTTTCATTTGAAAGGGGTTGCCAAGCTTCCAAAAAACTACGAGTTTTCTCAAATCTCAGAAAATGTTTTTTCACCCAATCTTGATGATACTTTGGTGGCAATGATCCGTTCACTAAGCCACTTGGCTGCCCAATTTTCATTCTTCTAGGTTGAAGCGTTCGTTTCCAGTCACAGTTTGAAATTTTAGGTATTACTCTGTTTTCGACTATATAGACAGATTTGTTTGGAAATCTAATTCACACACCGTTTGTGCTAGCTCCTTGAAACTTGACACAATAAAGTAGATCTAAGCTCTATCTCTATGGTTTGTTTCCTCTTGAAGTAGCCCTAAGCAGAGACTGGCAAAAGACACTTTCATTTGAAAGGGATTGACAAGCGTCCAAAAAACTAGCGGTTTTCTGAAATCTCAGCAAATATATTTCACCCAATCTTGATGATACTTGGTGGTAAGGATCAGTTCACTAAGCCCACTTCGCTGACCAATTTTCATTCTTCTAGGTTGAGGCATTGTTTTTCAGTAACAGTTTGAAATTTTAGGTTTCACTCTGTTTTCTCCTATACAGATAGATGTGTTTGGAGCTCTAAATCAAACACGGTTTGTGGTAGCTACTTGAAACTTGACACAAAAAGTATTTCTAAGTTCCGTCTCTATGGTTTTTCTCTTCTTGAAGTAGACCTAAGCAGAGACTGGCGAAAGACACTTTCGTTTGAAAGGGGTTGCCAAGCTTTCAAAAAACCACTAGTTTTCTGAAATATCAGCAAATATTTTTTCACCCTATCTTGATGATACTTGGTGGTAATGATCCGTTGTCTAAGACCACTTGGCTGCCCAATTTTCATTCATCTAGGTTGAAGCGTTCGTTTCTGGTAACATTTCAAATTTTTAGGTTACACTCTGTTTTCTCCTATAGAGATAGATGTGTTTGGAACTCTAAATCTAACCCGGTTTGTGCTAGCTCGTTGAAACTTGACACAATAAAGTAGTTCTAAGTTCTATCTCTATGGTTTGTTTCCTCTTGAAGCAGCCCTAGGCAGAGACTGTCAAATGACACTTTCATTTGAAAGATGATGGCAAGCTTCCAAAAAACTACTAGTTTTCTGAAATCTCAGCAAATATTTTTTCACCCAATATTGATGATACTTGGTGGTAATGATCAGATCACTTTGCCCACTTGGCTACCCAAT